>NW_009637272.1:0-20470 GCF_000690535.1 Cariama cristata | reverse complement strand
GGAATGCAGATGTAGCATTTTGGGAACTAAGTTGATGCAAATTACATGTAACTACTCAAAGGTTTAAATACTGGCATAATTCAGATGGTGCGTGTAGCCCGAGAAAAGGCGCTCTCTAATCCAAACACCTCCAAGTACCTGAATTAAAGTTCCACTTTAAAAACAAGATGGCACTTCAGCACTTTGTTACAACTCAATGCTTGTGATTTATTTTTTTCACTACAGACAAAAAAATTATTTTTTTGTTTATCGTTCTTAGAGAGATGAACCATTTTCACTGAAATGTAAAGAGGGAAAAGTCTAGGGATGAATTTTTTTCTACGTTGGGTATCTGCCTAATAGAGAAAGCTTAGCAAGATTAAAGGAAAGACAGGACTAATAGTGGAAAACCCTAAGCAAGCCTTGTGACTGGAGTTACTTTAAACAGGGAATACCCTACTGGGATTCTTCTATTGCTCATGCATAACCCTTGAGCTAGGAGCACAGACTTTGCAAAACAAATTAGACTGAGAGAGACTGTCCGATATACAATTAATATAATTCAGAGCCGATTCACTGTAGTTCAGAAAATGTCCTGAGTACAGTGCTTCTTGGTGTGTCAACAGTCCAACTCCTTTATCATTGCTGTCCTCTCTTCTAAGTAACAGAGTGGGAGCGGACCTAGCTACAAAAGACCTTTAAAATCTTTGAAACTACAAGTTATGATGCTCTGAAAAACTGGTAGGGAGCCTTAGAGGGAACAACTGCATGGCCTGCTTGCTTCGTGATCATAACATTTGGCCAGTGATTCTTTTAACAGTTAAAGCCAGCTTCTTATAAAATGCATAAATATCTGGAGTTTTCTTCCCAAGGTAAATTGTGGTTTCTGCCACTGCTTTGATTGAGCGTTACTCTTTCTGGCTCATCTTGTTCTTCTGGTGCAAAGGAGGAGAGGTTTTGCTGCTTGGAGAGCTTGGGTGTGGCTTTCTCACCGACACCTCTGGTCCTCCACAAGCAGAAGAGAGTCCATCAGATGATCTGTGGCATAAGCAGGCCGTTTCCTGCTGTTGCTGTTAAGGTGAAATCCAAGCTTTTGAGCTTGTTGTTCACATTTCTTTCTGTCTCCGTCCACTTGTAGCCCAAAGAACCGGCTTTGGGAAGGTGGGACAGGTGTTCGTGCTGGGAGGGAGAATTTTGTTCTTAGTTGTGGTGCCTGCCTAAACTGCTCCCTGTCAGTCCACCTTCCATCATGCCTGCTCACTCCAGCTCACGTCCTGTCTTTACTCTTGCTGCTTTCCTTGTAGATACTTCCCAGGACATCTGTGGGTGCTGCTCTCGAGTTTTGCTTCTAAGCAAAGCCTTAACATGTAACTGCCTCTAATGCAAATGCACGTGCACTTGTATCCCAAAACTACGGCTTGATTTTGATAGAATCAAATTCCTTTCCTGGATTCTCCTGTCCTCACTAGCTGGCCAACATTTTGCTTTTTGACATGGGAGATGCCATTCTTTCTTCAGTGAAATGATCTTAGTTTCCGTTACAGTGCCTGGGGCAGCAGAAGCAGGAAGGAGGCAGTAATCTGGTGTTAAAAATAGATGTCTCTATCTGTAATAAGAGCAAATTAAACTTTTTGTCGGACTTGAGAAAACCTTCAGAACAAGTGCTTTCAGAGTTGACAGAGGACAGTTAGATCAATAATCACATCCATCACTCTTTCTATATTAGGGGAGACACAGGAAGACATAGTTGTTGGTTTTATTTTTAAATAGCTTTGTTTATGTTGGTCACGAGCAGGCACAGGCAATCAGGCTCTGGCCAGGCATCCATGGGATGTAGCTGGGCTTTTGCAATTGTAAAGCAATTTCCAGTGTGGAAATGTGGATTGTCTTGCACAAGGGACATACTGAAAGCTCATTAGTTAATGACTCTAAATAGTCTACACTGCCTTGCTCCACATACACTAAAGTGGGACAGGCCTAATTAAGCAAGTAAACTTACTTATTTTTAAATGACAAAGTAATTTGATTAGGGTGTTATGCAACTAATTCCAAATAATAATCTGAACAACCCCCTACCAGATTAAGGTGCAAACTCAGAAGTCTGTGACGTGCTCTTCACGGTACAGACTGTGACATCTGACTCTGTTTAACTGTTTCGTGTGACTCCAATGTCCCAGAAGCTGCATTTCACACTGTACGTGCATTTTTCCCTAACCTAAATCATGCTGCTATGTTGATTTTGGTTTACATAGGTTCAGTATTCATGATTAAAAATAAAAATGGAGTCTGGTATTACAAATATGCTAACATGCTTCTGCTTGCATACTTCAAAAAAAATTAGATGTACAACTAGACTGGTGCCTTTTTTTTTAATGTCAGTTTAAACAGTGGGATGCTGATTTCTTTGTGCTCGCAATCTGTCAGTGCTTTACACCCCTTGGAATTGCTTCTTGCTGTGCTACTACAGGATTGTTCTAAGGCCTAGAATATCACTGCTTCATTTTCTTCAACCAGAAGCCATGTTTCTTTGTCAGCGGCTGAAGTTATTTGGCAAATAACATTCCTTTTGTCCCTGCTTCTTCCAGTGTCGATGGAGGGAGGGCCTCTAATGAGAAGAGAGTTCGCTGTAAGCTGGTAACCTAGTTACTGAAACAAGGGATGATTAAAGGTTATCTTTTAATCGCAGAACACCAGGCTGGAAGGGACCCGAAGGATCATCTGTTCCAACCTTTCTCGGCGTAAGCACAGTCTAGATAAGATGGCCAAGCATCCTGTTCAGCTGAATCTTAAAAGCGTCCAATACTGGGGACTCCACCACTTCCCCAGGGAGATTACTCCAACAGCTGATTGTTCTCATTGTGAAAAATTTTCCTCTTGTGTCCAATCAGAATCTCCCCAGGACTAACTTGTACCCATCACCCCTCGTCTTTTCTCTATGACTCCTTGTAACAAGGGAGTCTCCATCTTCTTTGTAGCCACTCTTTACATACTGGAACATGGTGATAAGGCCACCCCTAAGCCTTCTTTTCTCAAGGCTGGACAACCCAGTTCTCTCAGCCTTTCCTCACATGGCAGGCTTCCCAGTCCTTTGATCATCTTTGTGGCCCTTCTCTGGACCCTCTCCAGCCTGTCCACAACCTTCTTGTGTGGCAGGGACCAAAACTGAACACAGTATGCCAGGTGTGGCCTGGCCAGTGCTGAGTAGAGTGGGATAATGACTTCTTTCTCTCTGCTGGTGATGACCTTGTCGATGCAACCCAGCACCCTGTTGGCTTCCTTTGCCGCAGCAGCTCACTGTTCACTCCTATTGAGCTGCTTGTCCACCAGGACCCCTGGGTCACTTTCCACGGAGCTGCTCCCCAGCCTGGTAGATCCCAGCCTGTACTGCACTCCTGGATTGTTTTCTCAGGTACACTAATACTGTTCTGCATGTCCTGGCTATCAAGAATCCCATTGTGACTGGATGTGGTGAACTTGCAGGTTTTAGTTAGAATGCCTTATGCCACACCGTTTCTGCAGACACCAAAGGGGCAGCAAACACGTCCCTTACACCAGGGGCAACTTTACAGTCATGGCTCAATGAGAGTAGGAATAGCACCTCTTTCCTAGAGTTGTTAAGAAAAGATTACAAGTGAATTGCCATATATGCCAGCCCCGAAGCTTACTCTCCAGTGTCTTCTCTTTGCGTGTTATAAAACACAAGAGTTGGCACTGGAAATCAGTCCCAGCAATACAGCCATGACGTAGATAAAACTACTGCCTTCTATGTTAGCCGCTTCCAAGGATGTGAGGGAGCCTGTACTTCTATTTCTCAAGGACCTTTACTTTCTTCATTTGAATTCCGGGCAATGGTGTGGTCTGACTTGGCTTCCCTCACCCACTTTCCAAAACCCAACCAGCCAACCAAAATCCCCCCAAACAACCCAACCACTATCAGTGGCTCGCTGCTTCCCATTACGGCAACAGTGTTAACTGTCAGTTTAAGAAAAATCAGTTTTTCAGACCCAGTTAAAATCAGTCCATTTGAAAATTAATGCCCTTTCTGCCATGTGATATGTAACGTGCATACTGACTTCCACTGTGGTATGAAATCACTGCATGTGTACTTTGGTCAAAGAAAGTAGTTGTTAACAATATTTATTGTATTAGTATTTATTTTTTGAGACAACAGAAAAATCTGTGTTAAAAACAATTTGTTAACATGCCAAGAAAGAGCTTCAGCAAAATATTTATAAATCAGTGAAAAGACTTTTTTTTTTTTTAGCTCCGATCTCATTTTAGATATTTCCCCATGACCTTGTTTCTGCGACTAGATGTGACACTTGGTAGGTTATTTTATAACAGAGCATCTTAGACATACCCTCGTCCTGGAGTAGCCCACTAGCAATTCATCTGAAGTGCTCAGGAAAGAAGAGTAGAACTGTGCTGTCCCAGATGGCCGCCTTACACCCAATTCTTTCTCATGCTTAGTAGGTGCCGTTTTAACTCATGTGTGCTTAGAAGTATTTTAATCTAAACAAACCCAACCAAACAACAAAAAATAACACACCAACAACAAACCAAACCAAGAATAGTGTCAAGACTGAAGAGATCTAGAGCTAACCGCTGAACTCATTTGGCAGAAATCGCTGAAATCAAACCAGACATTCAGTAGTACACATTTCTCGTCAGCAGGACTGCTGATCAGAAAGCAAGAAAGTCCACTGTGAGACAGGGTCCTCCGCTGTTAAAAGCTCATTGACATTTCTACATAGCCATTAGATTTCTGAAGAAAGGAGTTAGACTGAGGAATCTTTTTCCGGAAGTATTGTTTTCTTGGAGGACCTCCAATTCAGACAAGCAGCTTCCAACATAGGAAAGGGACAGGACTACCAAGGACTACAGGGATCTGGGCATTCCCGCAGGTAAGTCTCTGTATGACCATTATACACCTCCATCAGTGTTGTGCACACCGTCAGCTAATAGGCAGGTGGGAGGAAGAAGAAGGAAAAAGAAAAGAGATAAAGCCTCATTAGACCAGTTAGTGAAAAACTGTCTCTGATACTAGCTGAACAGTTCAACTAGAATGAGCATTTATCTTATTTAGTCAACAACATAAAAGTATGAATAGCTTGTGTCCTCAGCCAAGAACGCTGCCTCCACTTAATGCAGTAACTAAACTTTATCATTCCAAAACTCTTCTCACCCCTTTAGTCTTTAGTATTTTTTTTTTCTTTTTCTAAACACCAAAACTTCAAGTTCAGACTAAAACATCTTCTGTTGCAAGAAGAATGTGCCTGTAGTAGCCTAAACCATGAGGTATATCAACTTGTTTCACGCTACTTACAAAGGCATGTATCACAGGTTAATTCAGGTTACAAGGGTCCTCAGGATGTCTGTAGTGCAAATGCTGCCTCAAAGCACAGCCAGCTATGAGGAACGGGCTCAGGCTACTCGGAGTTTTAAAGTTGTAGGGCCTTTGGAAAACAGCTATTCCAGCAATTACATTTTGCTTTTACAAAGTAATGCGGAATTTGTTTTGTTTTTACGTGCATGTTTTGACCTAACCCCCCCTGAATGTACCACCATGACCTCCTTCTTAGATGTACAGTAGTTACTGGTCTGTCCCCTACTCCCCAACTCTAAAACTTTCTGCAAAAATAGAAGCATTACCTTATTGAGGACAGGCTTTGTGGAGAGAACATCATAAATTGCTGGTAAAGAGATGTTCTGAAACAAAATAATACATTGATGTTAAGGGCCATTAACCTGTTACTGTAAATGCTGAGAACTGTAACTTTTTTTACTGCTCAGTTATTATTATTATCCAAGATAAAGCTTTAAGAGTACATGATACTCATACATCTTGCGATCAGAAGAACATGGGTTGCAAAAACTTGAGCAGACCAGATCTCAGTACAGGATGGGACACTTGAGTGTCAGCGTTTGCTGCCTGACAGCGTGTGTTTGAATTTCACTGGTGATAAAACAGCCCAGAAAACACTGAAAATCTCTCTCAAGGTATATCTCCAGGGTTATCCCCTTGTATATGCGGCTGCAGAAAACGCCTGTGGGAAACCCACCTAGATGAAGAGAAAGCCTAAAACCAGAAAACCATTTGTGTGAAGACCCAGCTGGTACTTTATTACCCAGAAGCACAGGCAAATTGTCACAAAACCGTCAGCCACTTCTGTCGTTACAGCTGTGCTTGCAAATGCCCTGAATGCTCCTGGCTATGTCAGATCAGTACTGTAACTGGGGAGTTTCAAAACAGGAAGATGAGGTACTCAGAGGATGTTTACCTCTTGCGTTGTCTGGTTCAGGCATTTCATTGCAGGTGTTCTCCGATTATCCAAGATTAGCGGAGGCTTCCAGCGATCGTAGTTTGTTTCCAACACGTACCACGTACCTTTCTTGATATCAAGGCTGGAAAAGAGGTGTATGTTTGTGTTTTGCTTCTCTAAGCATACAGTAAGTACATATATAGTATATACTACATACAGCTGGATTTTTTTTTAGGCTTGCTCTGGTAATTTTCAGTGACGCTAAAGAAGTGAGTTCTTGCACAACAGAAGTCACAAGAAACACAGGACACAATTATTGCTGGAACCTGTCCTCTTCTGGAAGGCTGAGTGAGGTGTCAGGTCAAGCATACTCACTCCCAGATATCCAGAGTAGCTGTCCTGGAACGAGTTATCACACATCCTTCTCCAGAATTTTTTCCACCCAGTATAAAGTAAGCCGGAGCCAGCAGCCTTGTTTTTGCCAGTTTGTCTTGTGCATCCTGGTAACTGCAGATAACAAAGTAATATTGGACTACTAAATGCTATACATGGTTCAAGTACTGAAGAACGAGTTTCACAGACCCAGGAATAGTTTGGGTAGTTACACCTTTCTTCCCCTTGCACGTACAGAGGAGGAGATTGTATCACAATGAAGGAACACATTGAAGCAAAGCTCCTCCACTCACTTTGTACTCCAAGTATGGTTGTTGAGAGGTGCTCTCTGCACTTTTTCTACATTTAAAACAGGAATAAAATGATGATATGCTGCGTCATATTTCACCTCATTCATTTACTGCATGAGAACTTTGTTTCTGTTTACTTCCTATAATGTACTACTACCTGTTGGATGTGTTTTGATGCAGAATGCCGTTATGCATTCAGATACCGATAGGTCCATTAGAAGAAAAAAAAATAAATCTGAGAAAACAATTTGAGGAGTTTGAAGGGATCATGTGTGATGCCAGCCCACCAGCCAGAGTACCAGCAAAAGCAGAACTGTTTAATGTTAAGGCTTCTGTGAAGGTATCTGTACCATTGCGTACTAAGCATACATCTACAGCATGCATGCCAGTTGAAAGCAAAGCAGATTAAAGCTTTCTTTAGAATATTTGGGGGTGAGGGGGGGAATACCTGGTAGCATTCTCTAATACTGTTCTTGTAAGAAAGCCCATCCACATACCATCTCTTCTACCAAGAAACCATTCGAAGATTCCTGCAAAATATCACTGGTTACAATACTTTGTTTTCAGAAGGTTCACTCATGCTATTCTAACTTTCACAGCCTTTAGAATGAACTGTGTTTTATCGTACGCATCTGGAACCTTTTCATCATTTGTGTGCCTGTTTATTGAGGTAACTGGTACACCCAGGGGCTGGAAAACTTGTACAGAAATAGTGACAGAAATGAACGTTACTCACCAACATAACCACCATCAAGACTGAAACGCTCATTCATTGTCAGAGTGAACAAGTCCTGAAAAGGATTAAACAAATCAACGTTCATCCGTCGCCAGCCCATTAACACCAGTAATAAACAAGAGGCAGCGTTGCAATTTACATGCCAATTGAGCTTCTTGTTCATTAGACTCTTCCTCTTTGAATAATGGGCTTGCAAGATCAAGCCCATGGGGAGAAGACCCTAATTTATCACTGGCTGAGTAAGTAGAACTGAGAATTAATAGTCTTCTGAGCTGGCAGAGCAATCCAGCAAATCACAGTTTTATGCTAAGTAAGTCAAGCCTGTGGCCATTTTTCTCTTGGCCCTTGTTGCATCACTGAATTGTCACTGATTTTCCCTTCCCCTGCTGTACGTAACCTTCTTCTCAGACCTCTGAATACTGTTCTAGTTTGAAGGCAGGTTTTTAAGTCCCACTGCTAAGTACACCTTGATGTGTTATTGCTGTTGACGTGGGCATGCAGCTGTACACAACTCAATCCGTGCTACTTGCAACATGCAATTCAAACTCAAATCCCAGTCTTCTCCAACTAGTGTTTCTTTCAGAGGAAAGTGGAATTCAGCTACACTGGATCATTTTCAGAACAGACTCTTCCTAATTTATTTGACCAGAAGACAAAAATAAATGAATACAGTGCAGGGATTTATGCCAGAAATGCTCTGCTATGGGGGCCACCTATAATAGATGATAAAGGCAGAGCATGTAGAAAAGGAGGAGCTGTGGTAAGCTGGAGACCCTCCTATAGTTCTGTACTGCTGGTTTTTAAGATGCAGATAAACCCCAGATTTCAGGTACCTATTGAAAAACAAAATAAAACAAAAAATCTTGCAATGTAGGACTCCTTTTCCAAGAACGATTGGAGAAAGAATTAAAATAGCCCAAGTAGGCCATTTCACCTCTGGGATCCCGGCAGTATCTATTTGCTAGCAAGAAACTCCAACCACTTGAGCGCTTTGTATTCACTCCTGTTCGTACTCAGAATTCACCATTGTTTTTAAAAATTGTCCAAACAGAACTATTTCATTTAGGCAATCTCCTTTTACAACGAAGAGTGCAGCATTATTTTCTTTTACCTTTCTTCAAATAGCTATATTGCGTACCAAAACAATTAAGAGATCATTTATTAAAAAACATCCCAAGGCAGAGAATGAAAGCAGAAAAGTCGACGTCTTAAAGGAAAGTCCGAAGTGTTATTAACAAGTTGACAAGCCCTCCTTCCCATACTTACAGGTTTGACTCCAGACACCATGCCTATGTATCCTGCAAAATTTGTAGACTTGAATACTGTTTTGTTGTTTCTCTGGAAGTCCAAGTTTACTACTAGAGGCTTCAGTTCCCGAGTTAAAGTCCAGGAATTATTTTTAACATCCCATCTGCAAAAGACAGTACAGCATTTGAAACTACAGTTTGAATTGAAGTTGAAACCTCAGTAGCTTTTAACACTTCCCTTCACATCACCCAGATTTCCTGTGTGTGACGCCTGTCCTCTGATCCTTACTCATGTCAGCCACCACCACTGCTCAGTAGTTACCTGAGCAGCACCAGCAAGGGACAACTGGGATGTCTAAACGCAGATGCAGTCAGTGAAAAGCACTGAGTTTTGCTAGAGTGTATACACTACTTGGTATTAAACAGCAGCCCCGTTACAGCTGGTTCATTGTGAACACATGTAACTTTCCTGCTGGCAAAGGGAGGCTGCTACGGGTACTTCCCGTGACACCAAACCTTCTCTGTCCTGAAAGCATGGGTACTTTGTTCTGCAGCAGAATGAGCCGGTGCCCTCAAATTCTTACTTTTCAGAGGGAGAAAACAAACCACATACTACTGGATTTGTTCTACAGGAAGGGAAGACCCAATTCCAGTTGGTAATATAAGCCAGAACGGTTTGTAGGCAAGAAGGTGCTAAAGAACACTTAGCAAACCATTAAATTCTCTGGAAACAATTGAAGTTCTGGGAACAGCTTTGAAAGTTGCCTGAATTTTCAGGGAGCGTGTTCCCAGTATTTCTGACAAGTGGGGGAAGTTCAACACGAGCCAAACCAAGGGACAAGTGGAGTCACAGTTGACAACGTTTGAGTTTTTGATAGGCAGGTAAGAATTTTAATGAAATGAACATTTAAATTCCATCTGGGCATTAAGAGTCATCTGGATGAGTGACGTTACAAAACATATGGGGATAATAAAAGCAAACACTGAACCACCTGATGGCGAGATATGAAATGAGAACTAAAAGAGAATCCAGTGGTGGGCAACAAACTACAGAGTTTGTATCCAAATGAATGATAATGCTAGATCAGTGAAATACAAATCACTGGCTTCTGAGTAGAAATGATGAATGACGGGAAGTGCCACTAGAGCACAATACAGTAATTAGGGGGATAATTTGGGAAAAAAAAACCCAAAACATAAAACCAAGCCCCAATCCAAAACACATTTCCTGCCTAAACTAAAATTGATGCTTCCATCCCATTGCATAAAGACCAAGATATACTGCACCTCAGAGATAAGGTTACATGGACCGTTCTTTGCTTTGAGGCACTTTTAACTGGAGCTGAGAAAACACTTAAGTAACACTGAATACATCTGTTTCACAGACTCATTCCCAACAGGCTCGGAGTAGTTTGACATAGATCAGCAGAACAATCCTTTTGTTCATTTTAGCCTTTTTTCACAGCATGCAATGCAGAATTACTTGTCAGAGTCTTAACAACATCTAATTCATCATTTAGACTGAAGGAATGCATGCAGGATTTTCAAGTTCAGCTAGCTTTTTCTTTGGGTTTAAAACAAAAATAAAAAATAAAAGGCACAAGTTTAAGTTCTTACCCAAGAAAGAGTCCAAAATCCAAGTTTCTGGCATGGTACAGCTTCCCTACATAACAACAAATAAAAAAATAAATAAAATTGTCTAAAGAAAGAGACATAAATTTCAGCTTAGAAAACCAGGAAACGAGTAAGCAGGGAAAATACCATTGTCTAGTTACCCATTTCACAAGCACAGAAAAATGGTGGGGTTTTTGGGTCAGAGAATTGTTTTGCCAAAACTGAAATCAAGCAATCGTGTAAATTTCTGTCCATCTTGGCCTCGGATGCTTTCCACATTATCATAATGCAATGGTAATACCTTGAGCTTCCTCGAAAAGTGAGATGTTTGTAAACCCTCTGAGAACCCCTCAGAAATTTCCTAAGCTGGAAGAGGTGCAGACAAGGGCTGCAGAACTGAGTGAGAGAAAGAGAGTCTCCTCTCTTAAAACAGACTAGCCGTTTTCTCTAGGACCATACATATGCGATAGCTAGAAGCCAGACGCAAAAGGGATTGCACTAGAACCTCTCATGGCACTGAGAAAGTATCAGGTGTCTGGCTGGTGTTTACTTCCCCTAGAAAAAAAATTGCCACCTATTAAAAAAAACCCAACAAATCCAACCACAAAAAAAACCCCAACAAGATCAAACTATCTTTGAAAGTTTTTTTTTTTCCTTTTTTTTTTTAACATAAGACACCTGTGATCTCTTATGCCCTTCTCAAGGAACACTTTTTTGTTATCATTGCTTTTGGTCTCTCGTTTATTAGACCTTCTTGCCTGCAGTTGAGAAGGACTATGTTTGTATAACTGAGGTGGACTCTCTCCTACATAAGAGAAAACTGTTAACGCTATTCTGGGTTGCATTACCTGTTTTATCTTCCGCCACTATTGATGTACATACAGTAAAAATTTCATAAAAGATGTTAAAAATAACAATTTCCCCTAGAACAAAAAGAAACAAAGTTCAATAGTTTGAAACTTTTGCCATAAACAGAAAAAAAATGGTTAGAAAAAAGCATACTGCAAACTTCAGTGTTCTACAGTATTTCTCTTAAGAATTTCTGTTTAAATCTCAGTTGATCTTTGAAATGACTGGTTCAGCAAAATCAAGAGCTCCCTGAAAGGCAAACAGAAGGATCAGAATCCCTTGGCCTTCTGCCTTACCATACAGAAAGCTGACAGTCATTGCTACTTCCTCCTCGGGAAACTTCAAAACAAGCTATAAAATTCACTTTAAAGAAGCAAGCTGCTCTCTATGCCACTACTCCCATATAAAAGCTGCTGACTAGCACCAGGTGTACTGCTCCTGTAGGAGGGAAGCAGCAGAAGACAGTCTATGGACCTTCTCTGTCTCAATTCTGGAAGCATTCAGTGTCTACTTCTCACCTGGGATTGCATTCTTTTGCAGGAGGTGCGGAAGGAAGGCAGGAGGATATGGCAAGGATCCCAAGGGACAGAAAGCACAGCATGAAACCGAGCCTTGCCTTTTGGTATGGCAACAGCAGACACACAGCTGAATGGGAAACCAGTGAGAATCAAGGATTTCCCCAAATTTGGGGGCACAGGAGCTGAAACTTGCTCCAGTTCCCAAAACTCCAGACTGAGAAGCTACAGCCCTACAGAGAAGTCCCAGCCTGATGAAAGGTTTATGTGATTTATTGCCATTCTCCTCTAAAATACTGCTTTCATTTAGTGTGAGATGCAATTTATCGCTTTATCTACTTAATCAAGAATTTGTTAAAAAGTCACAGATGACTACAACTATACTGCAGATTGGTACACATACTAATTTTAAATGAGTCTGGATGCCTACTTTTCCACTACTTTAATAAAGTGTTGGAAACTATTACCCAAAGGAATCCCAGATGAATTTGCAATCCCTTGGAGTTCTTCATTGAAAGGATAAGGAAGTGTGGCGGTCAGACGAGCCTGAAAGGGAAAGTTTTGTGCGTTATTTGTGTAAATTCACACTATTTTGTTGCTTAAAACAAACCTCTCCCCAATAGGTACATCCTTCTCCCAACTATTAAATTGAGTATTTAATTCCTCCTCGGCCTGTAGAACTTGAGGTTGTTTGTAGAGTACTTGAAAGAAAGTACATACTTTGGGAAAGTAAAAACTCTTACTTACCAAAATATTGACATGTGAGCAATGGAGATTAGCACAATACCTTAATTATCGTTAGCAGCAAGAGACAGAACAGAGTGACGTAGGACTCTCATATCTTAAGAGTTCAACTGGAACTGAGCTTGACGTCAGTGTTTAAGGGAAGCCCTAACTTTCACACACTGGTATGACCTCCCGTATATGCTACCTTTATGTCAACCCTCTCAGGCACATAGGGGGGTACAAAGGAAGTGTGGCCAGCACGACCTAAGGGTGCTGTAAAGAAAGATGGGGACAGATTTGACCTTATGCTGTCTCTAGCCCTACCCTGTTTTCCCCTGTCCTGATTCTATGCCAAAGCCCATTTTCATCAGAACGAAATTATTTTTCCAGATGAGGCTGGTGAAATTTGCCCCTGTAATCAGACTTTTATTAAGGTTTTCAAAACCTGATTTTATTCTACTGTTTAAAAGAAGTTGAACATGGCAAAGGGAATTTCAGTGAAGTGTTTTGCTACAGTGACTGAGTCAGTAGCACGTATGTCTAGCATGACTAATCCAAACTTGAAAAGATTTTGGAAAAAAATTAGAGGAGGAAGAGACACATGCATTTTAGGTTTGATGGTTTCGGAGTAATTCAGAGTAGGAAAGAAAGCAAAATTTCACCAAGAAGGTAAAATTTCAGAGTAACTCTTCAAAACAGCATTTTTGTTCTGGAAGTGGAAGAATTATTACTTGTAAAGTTCTTAATTGCCAAATTTAGTAACATTCTAATCCTGGTAGTCAGAGCATACAGTAATAAAATAATTAAGCTGAAAATACTTACTATTTTGTTATCCACTATGTCAACAACTTTGCCGCTGGGGAAGAAGGTATTTGCTATATCTTTAATATTCTGGACCACAGTCTTCAGCTAAAAAGAACAAGGGCTTTTATGGAATAGAAGATCTTGAGCATAAGAATTGCTGGAATACTAACAGAACTCCTTCACATACTTTCCAAAGAAACATTTTGTTGAAAAAATACGTATTTAAAGAAAGTGCTGAATGTGGTGTTCTTGTTGAGAAAAACACCCCCAACTCCCCATTAAAGAGTCACTCTTCAAGTTTTATTCAAATAACTTTCTAGATTAGCTCTGACATGTCCCTCTACCAGAGAAAATGAATTACAGGTAAAAGCCATCCTTGTCTTCTGCTCCTTTGATCATGTTTTAATACTCTGTACTCTTCTATTTTTAAAAATGTTAATTAAATACTTTTTCCTTAAGCACTGATGTTCTTAAAGCCAAAAAGACTCAATAAATTTCTTCTAAAAGTACATGCTTTCCATTTGAGACATGTGAATGGCCACAAATAGAGTCCCACTATGTGATCCAACTCCAAAGTGCATGAGAGATAAAACCTTTCAGAATTTAAGGTGCAACCTGAAGCTTCCAACACCCACTGGCTTAAATGAGACTTTTAAGATAAATATTACAGTGTAAGAGTTTGTCTGGCTTTCAGAGTTGAAAGGTCAAAAAAAAAAATCCCTGGCCTTTTTGGAGAAATTAAGCATTATTGAATTGAATTTTCAGCAACCTTCAGACGAACAGCTGTTCTAAGCAGTTTGAAATAAGCTCGAGTATTTTTAAAATTATTTCTGCCATGTAAACACCAGTGCTTCTGCCGGCATCCCTGATAATGGCAGGAAATTCTTCATTTCCCCCTCGCCATTTCATCATCTCATGCAGTGTTTTGAGAGAAGCAGGGATGTGCGGAGGAGAAGGGATGCTGGCTCAGTTTCACTTCAGTTTACTGAGGCTGTCCCTTTGGTGTACCCCTCCCGCTTCATTCTATATTACTTCACGACTAAAGGGCTATGATAAATGAAAGCCTCCTTTATGCCGCACCGTTTTTTATTCCTTTACATCCCAAACATCAGTGCCCTTACACTTGATGCTGCTAGCTCAAGTGTTGAACAGAAAAAAGTTTTACTCGAGCAATTACTTTAGCCTAGAATCATATTTAAAAAGTCAACTAGAAATATTATCCCTTTCAGAGAATTTTAGCACAGGTATTCCTTTCCAAACCTTTTTTCAAAAGAAAAGGTCATGCGCTAGTTTTATACCTGTTAAGCTTCAAAGCAAGCTCTGCATTTCATACCTCTGCCTTTTTGTCATGCATCAAGTTATCCCATCTTTTGCTGGGAGGTAAATCAAGATTTATGACATATGTGGGTACATTCCCTTTGAACCTGAAAGATAAGTAGCAGAGTTAAAATTTAAAGGAGGCTTTGAAAAAACATTTGACAAAATAGGTGCTTTCCACCTGTAACTAGCATTTTCTAGATCTGCAACAGGAGCAAGTTACAAAAAATATCCTGTTCAGACTTGTAAATCACTACTTTTCTGTAATTTGTTAGACAAGTTGAATCAGATTACTTACGTTGGTCCTGAAGGAGGGTATGTTTTACTCCTGCACTCCTCTCCATACTGTAAAGACAGCGAAACATTACTATTTAGCTTCTTTGTTAAAACACTTTATTATTCTAGCAGACTTGGTGTTGAATTAAACCTTTAGGACTAGTCAGCTAATTCAATTCATGATGATTTGATAATCAAGGAAGAGAAAGTCTTGGGACTTTGGAAAGGGTGCGGAGGAGAATATGAGAGGTAGGGGACAAACAGCACGTTCCCCATGCTGTCTGACAGACCTTCAGACAACTTGCCTAACATAGCCCAAGGCAAGCACAAGTTTATGATAAATACAGAAACCCATTTTTACTCAGTGTGATTCAATGAAGAGTACCTTAAAAGCATATTCTTTAGACAAGTTCAGAAACCTCAAATCTCAGTATGGACCAGTTTTTCTGTTCGTTCAATTCATAATCTCATTTTATAGCGTCATTCGTAATTACGCTTTGTGTTAAGCTTCAGTGTGTAGCTGGGGCAGAGAAAACATGCTGAACTTTGGGCAAATTACTCAGCCAGAGGAATGAGCTATACCACATGACTTTTTATTTAGTGTGGAAAAGTGCTGCTGAACTGGTGCTAAATACTATACGAAGCGCATTTCAGGAATATAACTAAAAATTAGTTACCTTCATTCCTATAAGCATGGCTAGTTACAAACAAAGTTTGAGAAATACATTTAGGCTTTCTCAAAGTGAATGCACGTTAATTACAACAATTCCATAAAGCATGCATAAACATACATAAACATATGCATAGATATGCCACAGTTATAACTGCATGTTTTACCCAGTGAAATACACACAAATCCCTACTAGCCGTGCTTGTGCTTCAAGCCAGTTGAGAGCAGACCAGATGTGGTCCCCAAGCCACCTGAGCAGATCAGCGAGCTCCTAAGAGCACAGCCCGTCCCCACTACGAAAAAGGAAAGGTACACATCCTATGCCGGAAGTCCACACAAAGGCTCCCAAAGTACAAGTGTTTGGCAGACAGCACAGAAACAAAAATAGGTAAGGATTCTTCCAGCACTTCCCCCCGCCCCCCACCCTTGATTTCCAAAATATATTTGGCTGTACTAATTCGATTACTTTACTCGCATGCCCTTATAATGCATTCTGGTTCCAGTAAAAACCAAGACAAGATCTCTAGCAGCTACGTGTATCTGGGACAAACAAGCTAACTAATGTCCATGTTCTCTTTGGGATAATCACATTAACTGTTTTTAATGCATTAATCTAGAAAACACAATGTCTTACACAATGCCATGGACTTTAAACACTGGCATAATTTGTTACAACTGGAAATGGGAATTTTAAAGTGGGATTGCTTTCTGCGTGTCATCACGTGTTTTCTTTTTGTGTTGTTTCCAGCAGCTGGGAGAAAGCATGAGACGAATTTTGGTTTTCCTACCCACGAGATGAAGGTATAGGACCCGCAGCTATGTGTTTCCTAGATTTCAGTGTGGTGCAGTTACAGCTTTTGCATAGGAACAAAAGGTCAAACACAAGAGGCCATTTAATTTTCAAAATGAAGAAGTTTCAAAACAAGGAGGGAGGGGAGGATATCAGATGACTAATTAGGCAACAGAAGTCAGATGCTTTGTGCAAGGCCAAGCAAATACTTAACAGTATTAATGCAATTGTCTTGTGAAATTTTCCCTCCTGCAATACTAAAATCAATCAGAAAAAGTGACATTACGTATACATCCTACTGCAATGGTTGCACAGATTTGGACCTTCAGGAATATCTGCCGTCAAAATATGCTTCTTGACAGACAAAGCCTGTAACAAAAAATTATCTGAAATGGATGAAAGTTCAGTTGGTCTGTCAATATAGCCCATGCATACACTGAGGAAACAGCAGTGACCATGCAAACTGATTTCAGAGGATTTTAAGTGATGCTCCAGGTGCTAAATGTTATGGCGCTCCTGACGCTCTCTCCTGAGATTTTAATCTTGTATTTGAAGCTATTTTTATCTTCCAAGCCCTTTGCAACCTAAGCCACAAAAGAGGTGGGGAAAGTGACAGTTAAAGGAAGCGTTAAGGGAGAGATACAGAGAAAGTCCCTCCTTACATGTCAGTAATTTTAGACTTCTCACCTGTCTATGTATAAAAAGCAAGCTAAAGAAACCAATAATCCCTAAAACAACCTGTGCATCTTCCAAAACTGGTAGCATTGATTGAGATATCTGAAGAAAGCCAAGATTATTAACAGTTTCTTTAGGTAAACTATTATATGCTGGCACATAAGCAGCAATTTAAAGAGATATCAAGATAACCAGAAAACTGTAAGTGTGGGTTTGTTTTGGTTTTTTTTTTTTAACACGAAGTTCTAATAAGAACACAAAAATTGCTACTTTTGCAATCACCTAAAAACTAACTGCAAACTTTTCTGACAAGGTAAAAAGAAAAAAAATAGCCCTAAAGAATTTTCTTAACGGCAACAGAAAAACCACCAGGCACTTCCTATCACCAGACTGAAATAAGCAGCTATGAAGTTACTGCTGTGGTCAGAGAGATCCTCCCCTCTGCAGAGGCCTGACACTGGAAGAGGAACAACAAATGCTGTCCAAAAGAAGCAGGAGCAGCCTTCCAGCACGAGCAGATTGCCTTGAGTTTCCAACATGACAAGCCAGAGGTGGTCTCCTAGTAAGAGCCAGCAGAAGCAGCTGGCTCCAAACAGAAGGTCATCACTATAAATTTGCTTTGCAAACATGCATTGAACCCCCTAGGAGGAATACAGCTACTCTTGAATGGCAATTAAATGCTCTTTTTTTTTTTTTTAAATCGCCTGTTACTAGTAGGTTGCTACTTGATTAGCTGATGTACTGCTGTGTTTTGAATTTGCATGTATGTAACGATACAAAAATAGATGTGTGGCAGCATAGCATCAAACACTGAAAGAAAGAGAACACAGTGGAGGAGAAAGAGAACATGGTAAGGGGAAAGATGGAAATCATAAGAAGAAATGGAAGTAGCACACAAGATTTATATTACGACCTATTGTATGAAAAAAAAGTAGAGCAGAACAGGAACCAAACAGCTAGCAACCTGTCAAGATGAATTGCTACCTGGAAAAAACCCAATCAAGTAATAACAGTTATTGTTCACTGCAGTAAGGAAAATTAATGCATGGTTTAATGACTGCTGAGTATTTTAAAACCTAGCCTGATTTCATTAATATGAAATATGCCAAATGTAGCTTGTCCAGTTTAAAGAATGCCACCACTTTATTACTCTCAAAAATATTTTTGAGGTGGACCATCTCTGACATCCTTCCTTAATATTCAGTGTTTCTCATCTTCATATTTAAAAATAAATATAAAATGACCTCTCTGAGCTATGAAATACGATTCCATAGTTTAGGGATATGACATTTGATCTCTTTCAGACAAAATAATCTGTTATATTCAGCATCTTTTGGTCTATGAACTCTGTGGTCTAACACATTTTTCTCTCTGCTCCTCCTCCCTTACGAGACGATGCCAATGCAGCACTCCATCGTACTGCAGCAGTCCCAGAGCCGTTCACCTTTCTGAACATGGAAGTTAAGAGTACTCTTGCAGTGCTGAAGAAACGGAGACCAAGCCAATTTAAATTGCAGTTTGGACAAAAAGTTCAGTATGGCTCAGGGAGCCTAACTGAAAGCTAAAGGGATGACAGTCTGCACCACTGAGATGTAATTCATGGCATTTAGCTTCCATGTTCTTTGTTAACAAAAAGACCCCAACCAGCTGAATGTAGGAAGACAACAATCGTTGTTCATTCTTCAGCAAATGATGCATCCCAGCATCTCAACCGAAGATAAAATATCCAAGCTTGATAATCTGGCTGCACAGCAGCACAACCTGCACCCTGGACACCCAGTGGATATTGTGCAAGTGCGAAGACGTACCAAGTACAATCATCAAATACAAAATCAAGCTCTAATGACAGACTTTGCTGAGAGCTAGCACTCTCTCCCCCACTCCACGCCCCAGGAAGATTTTGTTTAAAATTCTGAAGGTGTTTTAAGCTGGAGCTGGCTGATCGTATTGGGAAGCTGCTTTTGGGGGGGGAGGATCATAGAATCATTATGGTTGGAAGAGACCTCAAAGATCATCAAGTCCAACCGTATACCTGATGCCACCATGCCCACTAAACCCACTGAACCATGTCTCGAAGTGCCACATCTAAACATTTTTTGAACACCTCCAGGGATGGAGAGTCCACCACCTCCCTGGGGAGCCCGTTCCAATGCTTAACGACTCTTACAGTGAAGAAGCTCTTCCTAATATTCACCCTGAACCTCCTCTGGCACAACTTGAGACCGTTTCCTCTTGTCCTATCACTAGTTACTGGGGAGAAGAGACTGACCCCCACTGCGCTACAACCTCCTTTCAGGTAGTTGTAAAGGGAGATAAGGTCTCCCCTCAGCCTCCTTTTCTCCAGGCTGAACAACCCCAGCTCCCTCAGCCGCTCCTCATAAGACTTGTTCTCCAGGCCCTTCACGAGCTTTGTTGCTCTTCGTTGGACACGCTCCAGTAGAGGATGGGACAGGCTGCACAGAAGAGAAGAGAGCCTAATTCTGTGTCGGCAGGACACTGAGGGAACATGGATGACCCAGATGTCCACAACCTTCCAAAGCCTTTCCTGCAGTTCTTCCCTCTCCCAAAACCCGTACTCATTTTCCTGAAATCAATATAATTTCCTAGGAAAAGTCTTAGGGCAAACACAAAAGAATATAGGAAGTAGTATTTTCCCAAAATATTTTAAAATGTATTGTAAAAAAATATTTTGAAATCCAGGATACAGAAATATTTTAAAACCTGTCCTCTTCACAGAGGATGATGAGATTCAGAAACTGAGGAGATGAAAGAGTGCTTCACTGCTTCAGAAATAAAAAAACCCATCAGGAAGCAAGAGCAGCTGTTTACATGCCCAGGAGATGGAAGCCAGTCTGTTCCAAGTAATCCCCCCTCGAGCGCACAATTCCACCAGAAGTTAAATACTTCACCTATTCAGTTTAAAAAACAACAAAAAAAAAGACACCCCAAGCCCACCTGCTCTACACTTCTTCCCTTGCGTGAAGCTATCGAAAATAACGCTAAGCAGATTCAAAAGCATACATACGTTTAGCAAGCCCGTCTTAATTTTCCTTTTGAAAATCATTGCTTTGGTATAACACTACAATATTTACATTACAGGTGTATATGAACTTGAACGCAGCAATGAGCAAGGACTTGTAAAACACACCCGATAAACACCGACACTTGTGACCGCAGCCTCGGCCGCGCCGGTTGCCAGCGGAGCCGTTTGAAAGTTACGAAGTCCTTGAGGGCAGCGAGACGCTACCTCTAAATTCACAGGCGTGAATTTAAAAGCACGCTTGGCCTCCTGCGTGGGGAAGACCGGCAGCACCCAGCTCTCCTCA
>NW_009637271.1:0-71910 GCF_000690535.1 Cariama cristata | reverse complement strand
CCTCCCCCCCACGCGTGGGTGTTCGTGTCGCTTTTGTTTTCAGTGAACTTTGGGATCCTTGCGGGCACTTTCCGTAGGCCTGAGACCGCGGCGGCAAAGCGTCGCCCCAGCCCTCGCCGCGAATGGTTTCGGGTGAGCGGAGGGGTTGTCACTGGGCTTTCAGGGAGGCAGGCAGGGGAGGAGAGGAGGCTGGGTTGAGTGTGTGAGAAGTGGGACCTCATCCCCGGCGTGGGAGTGCGCTCTGCCTCTGCAGACTCTTCGTGGCACTAGAAAATGCTCAGCATCTCACGGTCAGGCTGGAAGTTAGTGGAAACGTCTGCTGCTGAAGAGTCTCGGGAGAAATCCTTAAAGGGCAAAGTAAACGTTTGTGCTCCGGTCTGTGTGAAAACCGGCCAGTGGTTGTTTTTGTTTTGTTTTTGTTTTTTTTTTTTCCCAATTTTTATTTTTGTAACCAATGCAAGAAAGCGGGATCTGTCATTGTTTCCTTTGTTCCGGTGGTTGCAGCTGGTGGTAGCACTTCCTGGGTTTATCTGGACCTTTTGCTCAGACTTTAGTTTTGCTTTTCATCTGTTTAATGAGGCATTATATTCACATTTATCCCCTTTGTCTGTCATCCAAAATGGAGGCAGAGCTATGGAATAGAAGTGTTTTGAAAAGATGTGTGCCTGCTCGAGTCTTTTGTTCCGTGTGATAGAGCAGAAATTGGATCCAATCTGATGTTCTCTGTTGAGCGTATTTTGGAAGTTGATTAAAAGGGATGATGGAAAATGCCTCCAAGCATATCAACGGAAATATTTATTTTCATTTGTAGGAACCATATTAGCTTGCTGAAAGAAAATTAACTTTGCTCACCCCAAATTCCTCTATTTAAGTATTGCTCAATGAAGAGGAAACAATAGAACTCTCCGTTCTGTACAGTTAGCGAGAAAATGTAATGTGAGTAATCTTCTCATTTTGATAATTTTTACCGAACAAGTTATTAGTTACTGCAAGAGAGCGAATCTTGGATAAGGTGTGTTCAATAATGGACGTAACTTCTTTGCATTTACAAAAGAAACAAAAATGTAAAATTTACCTAAAAATTAACCAGTCTGCCTTTATTGTATAAGCTGAGAGGAACGTGCAGAGGAACGACAAATATTATGAGGGACAGAACTAGACTTCTCATGCATGTCTTCTCATCGCCTCTATCGGCTTTATTTTATGTTGTGCTTCCCCTAGTGTATCCTTGGGATTTTGAAACTGAGGATCACATCTAATGCAAAGGAATAATTCTGTGATACTAACTTGACAATACTGAACTCTAATGTAGGTGCATAATTGAGCACCAAATGTATTTCAGCAAAAATAATTTTATCCTACTTGGTGGTGGTAGTATGAGGCAAGGTGCAGAAAGTATCTTCTTAGAGGCTACCAAAGGAAAGCATATTCTTAGTACTTCTGTACTTGGATACTTAAGATACCAGATTCAGCCTGCTTACTTGATGGCTTTGTGATGAATATTTTAAATCTTCCTTACAAACCAATTGTAAACTCGGGTCTAAAAAGAATTAAAATAATTTTGGAAAGTCTAGTTCGGCATAGTGAATGTGGGTATGAAATGAGGAGTCATTGCTGTTTAACAAATGATTGATTAAGCATGTAGGTTGAACCTTTCTACCTTAGAAGCGGTCTTTCTGTCCATATCCTCCTCGGGCAACATGCAACACTCGAGTAAACAGTATTTTGTGCTATGCTTCACGTTTCATTTGGTCTTACTTGGCTTATGGGGATGTTTTCATTGCTCTTGCCTCAGCTATATCTTTCCTATTATTGTCTATCTGATCTAGCACTGACAAAACATGCAGATTCTGTGTTTACATTTTTTGTACTGCCTTTGCTGGATAGAAATTCACTCTAGAAAAGATCTAGGGGGTGTGGAAACCAACACCGAAAACTGTAAAACAAAAAGGTGAAGAAGTGTGGGTTTTGCTTTGTGGCTGTTGCAGAACCAGCAATGAGGGGCATGAGCTAACTCATCGTGTTTCTAGAGCTGGGATGATGCAGCTATATTAAACACAAACCCAAGGAAGTTGCTGTAACAGAGCTCTGTATGTAATATTTATTTACACTTGACACCCATTGCTAGTATTTCAGCATTTAAAGTTTTAAAAAGCAGCACTAAATTGTCTGGTATCCATTAGCTTTACCAATGAGCTAGAAAGCAAAGGTGTTCTAGATTACCTAGGTCATTACCTAGGATGGTTTATGTTTGAAAGTGACCAAATTTATGCTGAATCACGTTCAGGTTGGGATTGCACAGCGTAGCCTAGGCTCTTTTAATTGTGCTGTAAATTTTTTTCTTTCTTAATATGGCTTTGCACTGTTAACTGTCAAACTTTTATGATAAAAAAAGCTATTTCTGAATACAAGGGAAGTGATTCTCTCATGCCTTTGAGCAGTACAAGCTAACCTGATTTTAATTTTCATCATAGCTGTTCAGTCACGTATCCAGTTGCGCAGGCTGAAAATCCTCGTTTCAGATGAGCCATTTCACAGGGGAAAATATGACCATAGCATACTCCCCTGTACAGCTAGGAGATTAAAACAATCTTCTAAATCAATAAGTTACTTATAAACACTAGGGTTTACAACAGGTATCACGCGGGCTGTACTTTATCTAAATGTCACTCATTTTTCTCATGAGATTGATTGTGGGAACTATACGACACCGAAGAAAGTAAAAGAACACACACCCCACCTTTTAGCCCCTTAGTCTTAGCCCTTTAAAACAACGTGACCTTGCAGATCTTGATGTGTGTAGGTAGCTAGAATTGACCTATGGCAGGCAGGCCACTTCAAAGGGAAAAAGATTTAAAAAAATGTGCTTTCTGAAATGAAAGTTACCTTTGACGCTGTTCATTGTAGTGAGAGACTATGCTAATGGTTATATGGCCTGCAATGGTTATTAAGCAGAATTAAGTCAAATGATACGTAATCTTTATATTTAATTTAGTAAAGCCCTTTAATAACTTTACAATTATCCAAATAATTACATTACCCAAATGTAACTTCCCAAAACTGAACTATATTGTGAAGTGTTCTAACCACAGCATATCATGAAGGTCTTTTTCTGAGATTGGGAAGAATTTTTTCTCTTCTGCTGAAGACAACAGCTCTCCAAAATGAAGAATAATGTTCAGCTCTTTGTAGAATGCAGGCTGAAGACTTATGTGAGGTGAAAAATTATGCTTTATGAAAGGGTGCCGTAAACCATTTATTGCCCTAACAGGCTGGAATATGGGGATGTTAGACTTCCCTGTGGAAAGCTCTGCTTTGACAACAATGGCAGGTAGTTTGTTTAAGGTTCAAAACCTGAAATATGCACTTGGAAATGCAGATCTGCATATTCTGAACTCTGCATTTGGAGCTCTGAAAAATATGTGGTAGGAATTGGTGGCATTGTGCTAGTTTCTCTCTAGGGTTTTGATGCCGAGTTGGTGGAGGGGTAAATCATGCTGGAATGACTAATGTAATCATTGCAGGGAGTAGGAATACCATGTATTAGTCCTGGAAAAAGTAGATTTAAGTCGATTCTTTAGTTATTTTCTCTAGGTATAAAATGGGTAAGTGGCAGTGCACACTTTAGTTAGTACTCGGCCAGTATGTCTTATTCATGCCCAGTAAAGAAATAAGAGGCTGAGGAGGCTCTGGGACCATGTAAGTCCTTCATTTTCTTTCTGAAGGTTCCCCTCTTGCACTGCGCTGGGGAGACAATCTCTGCAGTTGAGAGAATGGGCTAATCAGTTGTGTATGGTCATGTACATCATGTAAACAAAGCACAAGCTTTATTTTAGGAAACATTAAAGATACTACTGACACTCAATGTGGGTGGTGTTCTTTTTAAACTTACGTATTATTATGTCAGTCAATGTCCATCTTTCTTAGCTGCTGGGTATGATCGGGTAAGATGAAGATGACTTTGTGGGCTCATTTATTATTAAGTAGTCTCAGAGTTCTCTCACCTACTAATAAGAGCTTAAGGAACATGCCAGGTGGTGTACTTTAGGTAAGAGTGTTTAACATTGGCATCAGATACTTGTCTAAAACCTTCTGGATCCTACTTGTTAAAGTTGCACAGAACAGGAGAGTGAGGTCTGGGAACTGTGACGAAAGCTAACTTTGAAAGGCTTGCCAGGTCATTTCTAGATCTCATCTCTCCTCTTTAGCAATATGACCCCTTCGCTTCATGTAGATGTAAGCCAAAAATATTCCCTTCAGCAGTGGACTGACATTAGGGATCAGCTTGTTTCCAAAGCCCCTTTGCCACATATTCTTTGTTAATGCAGCATGTGTTTTGGGAAGTTCTTAGCAATGGTGGTAACAGGTTTGAGATGAGAAGCTTCCAGAATTTAGTTATATATTTTTACATACTGCTTGTAGAAATTACTCTGATAAAAACACATATTCATTCTGTGAATTAAACCTACCTTGTGCAGAGTTGCTGTGTTAGAAGTATTCGTGGTTAAGGGTCGCTTCTAAGCAAGGATGCTATATTCAGAGTGCAGTATGAATCAGGACATTGATACTGAGCCTCTTACCTTGCTTATGCTAAATGCTTGATATAGTCATAAGCTTTTAAGCTCTAAGATGCACTTTTAAATTCCACCTTGACAACCTTGAACCTCAGGAAGGTTTGCAGAAAGATTGCTGAGCTGTTTTTATTTCAAAGATGCATTTCTTTTGCCAAAGTAAACATGTAGTAGTGGTAGTGTGAGAAGGCCTTGGTTGAAATTAAGGTTTTGGTGTCTTCAGGGCTACACGTGACTTAGAGGAAGAAAAGAGATTCTGTAGACAGAGATTTAGATACAGGGACAATTTTTTTGTTCTGCTCCTGGCTATGTTGGTGGCTCTGCAGGTCACAAGCTTTTAGTAGTTTCTGTGGACCTGGCTGTGTAGGGTGCTACTACAGAGGTGTGGTGCACAGTAGTCACACTTTTCCTAAAAAAAAAAAAAAAAAAAAGCACATCGTGGATATCATCTTTTGATTTACTGTTAATCTATGTTGTGGTTCTCTTGTGTTTTCACACAGTGAACAGATGTTATTTTCTGGCTTAAATACAACATGGATTTCATAATCATAATCCTTGATGGTTGCTGAAACAGGGAAGAGGGAGCTAGTTTGTCCTCAGATTGCCAATTCTCAGTAACTTTTGCATGGTCTGAAAAAGCTGGCTGAACTGTGAGATTTGGAATTACTTTTAGTGAAGATTTTGTGTTGCATGATTATGATGTGCTTTTAATGAAGTAGAGTTTGATGGCAACAGAAATTAACACATTGATTTCCAGTTCTCTCCCCTGTACCCATTTTAATTTCTTTCTGCTGAGTGACAAGAGGAATTAAAGCCAAGAAACCCAAAATTCAGGTCTTAGCTTTACTCATGTTTTTCCACATGCTTCTTTAGTGGGTCACTGAATCATTCTTGTTACTCTCCCATGGCCGGGAAGGGGGGTAGAATTCCATTCTTTTGGAAGGCAGAGTTTATATACAGCCACTTGAGCAGCTGCTTATCTGTCTGTGTGTCCTTAAGCTATGATTAGTCTTAATCAAACAAAGGGGTATCTAGTGATGCAGCAAGCTGGAAAGTGGTGGCGAGGAAGCAAGGGAACTCTGTAGCCATATTGAGCTAATGACTGGGCATTTGAGACATCAGGGGCATTTTAAATTTGCCCAGAAATTGACAGGCTTGAAGTGGAGCGTGAACTCTCTAAGTTGTTATGTGTGAGTGGAATTTTCCCCCTAAGAACAGTACTCGGAGATCTGTTGCAAAGAAGGAAGAGTTGAGAGCAAGGAGTGAGGCTGGCAACTCACCGAGATTTGGAGCAAAATTAAGAGGATCTTTGAGGAATGCATTGAGTAAATCAGAAAAGCTGAGATAATGCCACACAGTGGGCTGGATGGTGTTGATAGAGGACGTCACAGGGATGGAAACAGGAAGGGGGAAAAAAAAAAAAAAGATACTCTGAAGTTCAAGTCAAACAAATGACCTTTCAGCTGACTGGGTGGGTTTGAGCCCGGGTCACAAACTCGCTGAACAAGTGTGAGTGAGGAAATGTTCAGCAGCCAGGTTGGACAGAATGACAGCAAGGAAAGGGAAGTCTCTGAGGATGGTAGGGACATTGTGGAGAAGAAAAGAGATTGGAGTTGTACTTAGAGGAGATCTGATAAAAGGGACAAGGGTGACTAGATAAGGATGAATTGGGGAGAAAAGAGGATGCTGGTGTAGTGCTGTTCAGGGCAGGAGAAATAGGTATGAAAGGGAAGATGATATGGAAAGTAAGGGTAGGTGATTGAAGGTGTGGCTGGAGTCAGAGAAGTTCAGCATTTCTTCCTGGTGCTTTGATCTGTGATGGGAGAGTTAGATAGGAAGCACTTCATGAGGGTATGCCTGATAAAGGGAGAGAGTGAGCTGCTTGGACCCAGATATGGAAGTCATGGATGATTGTGCAGTAAAATGAGGGCAGGAGAGCTGAGGTTCCCGGTTTGGCTCTTCTAATGCTACCTTGCTTCCTTTTGCTGTTGGAGAGAAAGGGTTAGTCTTTTTAAAATAAAACAATAACAACAAAAAACCTTATCAATTTAGAAACTTGGACCAGCTTTGGTTTAATCTGGTATTTCATTTTTAATTAACAGACCTCAGGCTATATGCGTGCTACTTCCTTTCCTTTGTATGCAAAAATTAATTGCATTTACAGAGTTCCTCATCTGTCCTTTGATATTATAACGTCACTGGCATAAGCAGTTTCTTTAAAGACAAAACTTCTAAGCTACATCTGAGGAAAAAGACAAGCTTTCGAAACTCTTTGATGGCTATAGAAATATTTTACAGCTTTCATATAATTTTCCTTTCACTCTGGGAAGGAAACCTTTAACATGTCTATAAAACAATTATGAAGATGATTAGGAAAAGTACTTGTTTCAGTTGCCTCCAAAGAAAATAGAGTTGGTTCTTTGTGTTTCAGACAGTGATGGAAAAACTTGAATCTGATTGTTTTTAGTGCAAGCTAGAGTTACGCTATTGTCACAGTTTCTGAAGCAGGAAGGCTTGAAAAATGGGGTTAGGAAAAGCTAGGTTTTCCAGAAATCGCTTCTAATAGTTTTACTACTAGAATAGAAATTTTAAACACGATCTTTTCAAAATAATTTTTTGTTTCTTTGCTCATATGGGAGTTGGAACGTCGTTTTTGATTGATTTGTTTTGAACGTAAAATGTGCTGCCTTGGTGCCATTCATAATATAATTAATATAGACATCTCTTTGTAAGTAAAGCAGTAATTGCAATCGGAAATGTTCTAGTGTGTGTTTGCCACAGCTTATTTACTTTGTGACACAAGCACAAAGCTTTTCGTTAGCCCTTAGTTTCTTGGCTTGTTGATCTTAGATAAATCAGTTAACTGCTTTTTCCTCCCTTTTTCCATTCTAAAAATGACCAGAACAGTCTCAACACTTTAGAGTCCCAGATATGTGCAGATATGTGCACTTGTCTTTTTGAAAGGGGGAAACAAAGGCATGAAGTTTAGAAGTGAGCTAATATAGGAGTCTAAAAGGAAGCCATATCAAAGATGACACTTCAACTACAAACTTAAATAATAAAGGAAAGGAGACAAATGGAAGAAAGATTTAGGAGGGGAAGAGGAAGATTATGTGCAGCTTAGTGACACCTCTGTTAGAAAAGCTACTGGCTGTTGTAACTGATGAGAAACCCTACAGATGCAAATTACAGGGTAATAAAACCAGGCTGGTATTTTAATGGTAATCATAATGCTTCTGGAAGGCAGTGTTCTGCT
The DNA here is from genome assembly GCF_000690535.1 of Cariama cristata. Lineage (NCBI taxonomy): Eukaryota > Metazoa > Chordata > Aves > Cariamiformes > Cariamidae > Cariama > Cariama cristata. Next base: position 64,083 of record NW_009637271.1, on the reverse strand, counting down.
GACTGCCTTGGGCATTGACTGAATTGCCTGTGAAAAGCACCTGCTCCCTGTCGTGACTGGTGGCTGTGGTTCTGAGAGGCATCATCGCTCTCCCCGGGCAGTCGCCAAGGAAGCTTGAATATCTGGGGCATCAGCTCTGGGTTCCCGAGTCTGTTGCGGATGGCAGTCTTCTGGAGAATCTAGAAAACCCTCCTGCTTTTTAGAACAATGGGAGATGTATTATTCATAAGGGAATTCAGATTTTTCACCTGTGGAGAGTTGTTTTGTTGGGCTTGGAAGTCTAAATGGCATCAGCTTCCCTGAGCTGTCAAACCCTTAACTGCTACGTGAGGCATGACCCCTTTCTGTAGGAGAGAGGTGTTCAGAAGGTGAACGTACCACTCCAGGTAGCTGAAGGACCCAGCCTCTTGGGAACCGTCTTTACTCTGCAAGCACAAATGATGAGGGCTCCTCGTCTGCTTTCCTCCCTTGGCTTGGTGTGCTGCAGTTGCTGGACTCTGCCTCACTGTGTTAGATGTAGTGTTGGATTGAGCAGATACTTACCTACTCAAACTCCTGTGGGGACAGTGTTTATCTTACTGTCATTCGCCTACATGTGACATCTCCGACAGGTCTCTTACAGGCCTAATGCCTCGGAGGAGCGAGTGTTAAAGGGAAGCCTGAATGACACCTTGGCCATTCTGTGGAGGTGTCAATGGTTGTCCGCAGGGTAATCGCCATTCCCTCTCTGTTAAGTAAACAGAGGAAATGGCGATTACCCTGCAGACAACCATTCAGTTTGTGCCTTAAGGTATTCCAACTCTAGGTGCTACTTAAGAGCAAGCTCAGCATCAGTTACCTTTATGAAATACTAGTATTGTTAAAGTTGGTCTGTCCAGCTGTGCTGTCAGATGGATAACAGAAAATGGGACTGGAGAGGACAGTAGGAAGCCATCTAGGCCCAAGGCACAGAGAAATGATTCCTTCCCTTGGTCAGTTACCTGGACGGTGGCCACTTGGAAGGTACATTAGAAGTACAAAGCCCAGGGTGTTAGGAGTGGTTCTCAGAGCTGCTTTGTCTCCTTTAAGAGTAAAACAAAAGGTGACAGGCCAGATGGAAAGGGCCTGCAGGCCACCACTTGGATTATCATACAGCAGGGTATTAGTGAAAGAATCTGATTCTCTTTAATTAGTGATATGTAAGTGTGTTTTGGCCAGACTACTGCTGACCTACAGATAACCCTTTTGACATGATACGTTTTGTGACATACCCTGATGCTAGGAAAAAGATTCAATTGTTTAAGTAGCTAAGCATGCTACTTAATGAATTGAACCCTTTTCCTGAAAAGCACAGAACGATTTTAATGACTTGTTAAATTTTAATGACTTGTTAGACAGCTTTTTGATCCTTGCTTTTGTGTTCACAGCACATTATCTACAAGAGTAATGCACAGTTAGAGACTTTCTTGTCTATCTACTTCTAGTTTAGCTGATGGTGTATTGCAAGGAAGCAGTTACTAGTTTCGGAAGTGAGACAGCAGCTGCATTGTTTATACTGGGATCTTGCAAATCTGGGGGGAAGGTGGCAGCTTGCAAGTCTGCCCTGGTCTGAGCCCTCTGTGTGATATACATGTGGTCCTCTGCACTGCTGGCCTCCCATGCCATGTCTACTCTGCTGTTCTTCTGAAAGAGTCCTGCCTGTGTGGGCACTTCAGAGGTAACTGTGTCGAGAGCTTGTGTAAACACCAGAGCCTTATTGCCATTAGAATAGCTGTGGTAAATACAGGAACTTGGTCCTGGGGCTTTGTCTTGCCAGGCTGGGTGCAAGAGGTGTGCAAGACTGGTCTGTCCTGTAGAGTTTGTGTTGCATCTTGTATTACTGCTTAGAACAGATCTGCAGAAGCATATATAAACAGGATGAGACCTTTTCTTTTCACTGATCCTTTCAACAGTGAAACCTGCTAGTCCTCATATATCGGCAGGGTTTTTTTTAAGTGATATGCCTGCATAACAAGATCCAAGCGAACATTGCAGAGGCACGAAGGACACTTTTGCTGCTGGAATCTGTCAAGTTTCATTGTTTTCAGTACTCTCTAGTATGGGATGTTTACTCAAAATCCTGGCCTCCCTTTCCCTCTGCCACTTTGTTTACTCTCTCTTCCCTCAAGGTCCCATAGTAACGGGTGCTCTGCCTGCAGCGGTTCAAGGACACGTCCACTGAAGTGACCTTGGCCAGCATGGCTGGGACACCTCTAGGAGGGCTGCAGCGAATGCAGCGACTTCTCTATCCAGCAGCCAGACCACTTCCCCAGCTGACGTGAGCAAAACGCTCTTCTTGTCCATGTCCACATCGCCCTGTCTGTGCCAGGGGCTTTGTCACCTTGGCAGTGAAAGTCTAGTGTAGGGCAAGAGTTAGACTCAGACCATCAAACCAGGAGTGATGATACAGAGCCCAGGCCTGTGTGATGATGTATCTTTGGACCAGCTGGAATGAAGTGACATTGGGTTCACAATAGACCTAAAAATAACTTAGGCCCACTGCATTTAGTTACTATCTAGCAACTGTACATTCATGTGAATACGCATGTCAGCCATCATAGGCTATTCTGCTAAATTCTTCTTGCTGCATCTTGCATCCAGATTTTAGGCTGCTGTTAAAGCTATTCACTGTTTGTTGTCACTATTGACACCATTCCAAAGGGACAGGGACCAAATGGAGCATGAGTTGTGGATTCTTCTTTGAAGTCCGTGACTGCTCTTCATTATCTTCTTACTATGCAGACTTTTGCTTTTGGTGCTGTGGTATGACACTTGATGTAGCCTGTACTAGTTACTGAAAACTATTACTTTGCAGTGTGTCAGAGGCAGAAGTGATCAACAAGGTAAAGAAGGAAAGGCATGCATGTAAAAAGAAAAATGAGGGGAAAAAAAAAGTTAAAAAGGAAATACCTGGGCTGCGGGCCTGGCAGCTGTTAGAGAAGAAGTGCCAAACAGGAGGAGGCCAGTGGAAGATCTTGTTGCATTCCTGATCTGCCAGTCAATGGATATGGATATTATCTGCTGCCACATTTCCCAGAGCAAAGAATGTTGTAATTTGTTATTTTCTGGGATGTTTGATCTCTGCTAATTCTGATGAATTTCTGAATGTTTGTATAGAAGCTGTAGCCTTGTGAGTAAGCTTATCCATGGCAAGTCAAGCTCTGCTAATAATATTTACAGTGACAACTGCCTGCATCAGGAGAACTCAGCGTATTTGACTGAGAGGCCACATGATGAAGTCCAGGTTCTGCTAAGCTGCGTTGTGGATTCAAGAATGGGCTCTGAAATTTGCTTGTCTGTTAGCAGCACGTAAAGGTCTGGATGTTACATGCTTCTCACGTTAACTCATTCTGTGTAGTGTCCAAAGAAGGTATAAATGTTTCCCTGTATACGTTCAAACTCCTGCATATTAGTATCTGCACAGGCACTTCAGCTTAGTCCAGCTTTCCGTTTGCTTGGTAAACATCTGTCCCTGGCAGGGTGGAGGTTGGGAGAACGTGAATAGAAGGTATGGTGATGGCATGCCAGATGTGGGAAAGCATGAAGCAGTGAAAGGGAATGATCTACTTGCTTTTGCTCTTTGTAACACAGCTCTTGAGAAGGAAAATTGAGAGGAGGGATTGTAGTGAAGGGAACAGGTTCATGATCTGGGAGCACACACAAAAATGGCTTTTCTGGGTTTGAGGATCTGGAACTCTTAGAAAGGAAGCACTAGGTCAAAGGCTTTTGATACGATTGTGAAATACTTAGATCTGCTACAGAGCCAGAGAAGTTCTTTGCATGTTGTCAGCTTATTTCAAATGAACCTAGTGTTGGGATGGGAGAACTGACTCGATCAAAGATACAAATATCCTCAAGGAGGAAACTGCACTTATTTCAGGTAATTAGCAATCATGTTTGACACCTAAAACCTGTTGAAAATAGCAGAGATTGCAAAATAGCCGAGAGCCTGAAACAGTCTATCCAAAAGCTGGGATATCCCAGTCGTTGCAGTAGCCACCATAGTGGCTAATCTCTATTAAAAATGTCATTATCCCTCCCTTTTCAAAGCAGAGACCTGCCAAATCAATACACATACTCAACTCACCCGGGTATGGAGGCGGGGGAAAGTGTCTATAAACACAGCAAAAGAAGGAACAACGTAGTTCTTCCAATTAATTTTCAGGGAGTAAGTTAATATAGTAGTTAATATAATTTTTCTTTACAGTTGAGAGGGGCTGTAGGGGGCTGGTGGTTGGGAGCTGGAGGGAGTCTCATACAAACATATTCGTCCTGTTCTCACTCTTCCCCAAACACCTGCTCGTGTCCACTGCTGGAGACAGAGTACTGGGAAAGCTGGACCTTTGGCTGAACCTCTACGGGTGTTGTTACAGCTCTTGCTAAAGGAGGCGAGGTCTGCTGCCAGGTACTAGAGTGATCTAGACAGCGTTTTAGTATCAGCTGTGGAAAAAATTCCAGGCAGCACTTTCAGTGTTGGCTAACCTTTTTTCTTCTAAAGAAGAGATTTGTCTTTCGCCTTATGAAAATTACAGCTTTAGAGTGCTCTCATTTTATACCTTTTGCTTGGTACAGAGTCGTGTTTTCTTCGAGGCAGCATGGGACAGCGTATGTCAGTGGCATTTGGTCTCTGGAAGCTGCAGATAAGCGCAGTTTGTGTTGCTCTGTGGCTACTGTCTGTGGTATCAGCCGCCTTCTGTGCTGCTGCCTTCCCTCACCGACTGCCTGAAGGTATTGGATATTCCACTGTATTGTGAAAGCAGCGAGCCAATATGTTTGTGACTTGAATGATTCTGTGATCTGAGTCATTCCTCCTGTGACAGAGGGGTAATCTGTAATCAAACTGCATGGGAACAAGAGGCATTCCTACGTTCTGGTCTGTCCCTTGCTGTGTGAAATAATTAACCCTTCATAGGAACCATATCATTAGATTTCTCTCATTTGCTTTATCAAATCAGCAGGTGTTATTGAAAAGCACAGCACAACTCCGAGACTCTCCAAGTAGATGCACAGAAATCTGCAATAAAAGCCAATTCATTACTGTTTCTAATAAAGTTTTGGTCTGTGAAGGCTGTTGTTTAGAAGCCCAGCATGGATCCCATCTGTTTTCAGTATCCAGTCATACAAGTAGAACACTCAAATCTCCAGTAAAAATCTTAGCAGAGCTTAAGGAGCCTAAAATTTTTATTAGCAGTTTTTATTAGCACATTAGTAGGCTTGGGGTCTGACCTCTGCATGTGGCGATTACAGGCTGTGTGGATATAGCAGGCTTTTTAAAATGGGGAGGCAGATGATAGGAAGTTTAGAGACTGCTTCCCTCTATAGCAATAAACATGTAAGAAATGTTATTTACCTTTCATTTGAGCATTCTAAGGGACTCTACAAAGTGAAGGTTGAGGCTGGTTTATTGTGATTTTGGCACATGGGCAAAACATGGTTCAAAGAAGAGACTTGTGTGAGGGTCATTTAGCGATGGGGTTTTTTTTTTGTAGTAAGATTCAGGAAAGTGCTGATATTGTCATATGTTTTACTTGGGAATCACCACTGGCTTTAGGACATAAATCATCTCGGTGCATTTGAAAATGTGTTCTTGGTAAGGAAAGGGGATAAGTCAGTCCAGCTGTATCTTTTAACTAGTGCACAGGTGAATGGTGTGAGAATTTCTGAACTGCTTTGCTGGTAGATATTTAAGCATGGTGGTTACTGTGAGCAAAGGAATGACTTTATACGGTTATATGGCAATAAAACCAAGGTCTTTCTCTGACATTTACTGCATATAGTGAGGTTAAATACTGCTTTGTAAAGGTAACTGCTATGAAACATTCGTCAATGCCCTGTGCTGTGGTGAGCATCATGACCATAATGACCATCATTATAAAGTAACAAACTTCAGGATGGCTGGAGCCACTTTCCCAAGGACAGGGCTGATCTTCTCTCTGTCTCTGTGTGTGAGAACCAGGCATCTCTCTCAGCCTGTCCAATCCTAAATGGGCAACAAGAGCCGTCTGGGAAAAGTGTGGTGAGGGTTGTGTGTCACCAGCATTAGTATCCCCCCCCACCGCCCTGTGTCCCAGTTAATTAACGAAGGGTCACTTGTGCAGCCTTTCCTGCCGTGCGGCAGACAAGTTTCCCCAGCTCCTGTTTGAGCTGGTGACCCAGAGGTGAACGTCTGTTTTCCACTATTCGTTCTCTGAATGTTCAGCCTTCCTAGGAGGCTGTGGTCTTTGACTGGTGAATCCCAGGGAGTTTCACTGCCGTGCTTTGAGATGTGGCTGCTCCTGTAGCAGGGGCAGGAGGAACTGCCACTTCACAGGTCTATGTGATGTTCACCTCTAATTGAAGGGCTGGGTTTGGTGAAGGCATTGTTAAATCATTTGTTTGCACTTAGATCCTACAAAGCTCTAAGTAGAGGCTTTTCCTGTGAGGTGTGCATGGCCTTTTAGAAGTCCTTTTATTTTTTAAAAACTTCTTTTTTTCCTCATTCCAGTCTGTTTTATGTTAGCTCTGGAAGGGGTTTTCTCCTTACATTATCTTTCTATGCGATTTTTTTTTTTGATCTTTCACTAGCCTTAGTAGTAACACAACAGTGCCTTTAGTCTACTTCTGTCTTTTGTGTAGTTTCTGGTTCAGCTTTTATGTAAACTTTGAATAAACTGTATGTGCTGTTGCAGTCTTGAGTCTTTAATAACTGAATTTGGTAATAAGTCTGGTGTTTCTCATGCTGCAGGGAGTTGATGCAGACAGCTGGTATGAAAGCTTTGTTTCACAAGGGAAGAGGTGGGGGAGTGCCTCTTCTTTTTAAAACACTTAAGTCGCTTTCAGAATAAGATCCCTGAAGTCTTGCAGTGTATTTATAGGCATGTAATGTTATGCAGAGAACGTTACGCTGTCCTCTGTGGCAGAAGTGCTGGTTTAAGGTTTCCGTGCCTGTTGCACACGGTAAACAGCTCTGGGTTCCTGTCGGTAATGTGTGCTGCGCAGAGAACTGCGCTGATCTGCCATGCTGATATGGTTTGTTTGGGTTTTTCAGAAGGCTCTGCGTGTGAAAAGCCTTTGAACCATAATTTAGGTGCTTAAAACAAGGTCCTAGATCATCACATCTTGATCAGTTTATTAATCTAGGCTGAGGCCTGAACATTCAAAAGGATCCTGACGTGTTTGTAACTCTGTGCCAGAGGGGCCTTGCCAACAGCCATCCTTTTAAATGAGAAGGAAGGTGCACTGGACAACAGTATCAGTTCCTGATCATCTGTATCAGAAAACAGCTCTTTGTAATGAGTATTCTGATTCTGAGAAGGTTGATGAAAAGCCAGTGGCAGAAATCAAGTTTTAGGAAGAAGTGGAAAATTTCAACAGATTGTGAAATAAGTGAGTAGGATCACTTCCCTTTTTATTGGAGCTGCTCTCAAAATGACCTTTCTTTTCAGCGTGCAGGAAACACTTCAAGGAAAACCAAATGTATTGATCTGATACGAATTATTTGCTTGATATGTTTATCAATAGAATGTGTTGATCATGATCATTGTAACAGTCATCAAGGAAAACCAAATGTATTGATCTGATATGAATTACTTGCTTGATATGTTTATCAATACAATGTGTTGATCATTATCATTGTAACAGTCGATAGCAGTAGGACAGTTCCTCTACCTCCTATCAGAGATTTTGTAAGAAAAGATCACAGTAGAACTGATGGTGGTATCCTTGTTACGCCACCTGCAACATTGTTAGATATATAATGTTTCCTTTGCGTCACCAGAATCTTCTAAACCTTGTTTGAGCAGGAGGGAGGCAAGATGAAGAGAAGGAAGGGATGGAGAGGAGAAGTGGTGCATTCAGTGTGGTGGCCCTTTTAGAAAAGGGAAGCATGAATCAGGGAGGGAGCTGAAAAGCAAGCTGTTGGTAAAGATGATACAGCAAAGAAAACTTGATAACTCTCACAGCCCTCAGGGCTGCTGATAAGCGTTAGGTACTGGTGCACCATTGTGTATTATAAAGTTGCGAGGTATGTTAAAGCTGATGTTTGTCTTCTGCTCCTTTCAGGCAAAGAATAGAACATGTGTTCCCTAAATGAAAGTTCTCAGGCTAGTTGTGTTAAAAATAGTTTTGACAGCTTTGTGAATGATGCTGAATGCTCATTTTCTGGTCATTCTGGCCCAGGGCACGGACACTGACTGAGCTACATGAACCTTGCAATCCTAACACCGGCGAGAAAGGGAACTGGAGAGGGGGTTGGATTTGAAGGTTTGCATCTATCGTAGTTTGACTTCAATACTTGGCCTGCAGCTTGCAGGCAGACAACAGCTGTCTGGCATTCTGTGAGCAGGTTTCATGCTTTCTGCTGTAAATACACAGATAACATGATAGTTTTGTTACAAGGGTGATTCCTTTAAAACATGAGGCATTAAGCTACGCTGCAGAAAACATTAAAAAGAATTTACTTCCCACCCTCTTACGCAGCAATTACTGTCGGCAGCACTGGTAGCACCTCCTGTTCTTTAAGTTGCCCACCAATCCCTGCTGTGTAACTGTACTTTTGATTGGTTTAACTGTTCGATCTGAACTTTCCAATGTCTGAGCATGTGTTTTTATGGATGAGAAGTTGTTCAAAGTGGTTTAGTCTGTTCTACTATTAAAACCAAAACAAAATGTATTGCCTGTATTAAAAAAAAAAAAAAACAAAAAACAAAAAAACCCCACAAAACCCAAAGAAGTTCCAATCATTTTTCAAAGATTATATTACCCTAAGGATCGGAGCAGGGCCTTGAAATTTGGTGAGGAGGTGGCTCGTGTTCAAGTGGAGTGCTCTGTCCTGCAAAACTGTTTTTAAACTTGGTGAGATTGTAATTTTCTAAGAAACCGGAGGTAGCAGCTAGTCAAAGCAGTGACAGTAGAGGTGGTCGGAGCGTCGACAAGAGGTCCATCTGGCATGGTGAGAGATCAGGAAAGGGAACTGGATGCAGTTTTGGATGCAAACACAGGCATGTCATCTCACATTAGCCAGATAAGAGAAGAGGATAATGAAATGTTAATAGGTCTATGCCTCAGTTTCCCTTCTGCAAAATGAGGGTGAAAGCACTGTAGATAAGCTTGTGAGGAATTTGTTAAGGTCAAATAATAACCTATAAATCAAGGCATGAGCACTGAAAAGCAAACAGTGTGAGAGGCCAGCAATGAAAGTGCGAAATATTCAGGATGTGCTGCGTACCATCTATTCTGTACACAGAGGCTTAGGATGTGGACAGATTGCTTGTGATCCTATAATAAAGGCTTTCCATAATAAGAAATGTGCAAAGATACCTACGTATGAATTCAGATGCTTCCTGCCTTTTGTAGTGATTGTGTGTGCTACCATAATTTTCCTTTTATGTAGGATTTAATTCAATATTAAACATGCATTGGCATCCACGTCCAACTGAGATTTGAACTCCCCTGTACAGAGTACGTGCTAAATTTATACAGTGTAGGTTCAAACCGATGCCTAAATCAGTAGTTCTTACCTCAAAGGAACTTTTTTTTACTGAATACTTGCAAAGTGAAGATTATCACAGTTTCTGTGCTTTCCATGTCTACATCTAATCTGCCAGGCAAATAAATGACAGATTGTGTCTCTTAACGTTTTATACCAGTATAGAAACTTTGGGTTGCAGTATTTATTTAAATAAAAATCGGAACAATTTCCTGTGGAGTTTATTTTTTACAAATAAATGACAGATTGTGTCTCTTAACATTTTATACCAGTGTAGAAACTTTGGTTTGCAGTATTTATTTAAATAAAAATCAGAACAATTTCCTGTGGAATTTATTTTTAAAATAATAAGCCTGTATTACTGCAAAAGTTTTTTAACTCTCTTCATTGTAAGATTTTAAACTACTGGCAATGTTTACAATGATGCTTTCTTCTAAAGGAAAATTTGAGGAGAACGAACATTTTTAAGCATGCTGATATCTGACCAACAGATGTGTTCCTAGCAGACCCCAGAAATAATTTAGAAAATAGGGATATTTTAATGTTTATTTGTAAACAGAAAAAACTTTTGCCACAGAGGTAAAAATGGATTCTATGTTGTCTTGAATTCTCTAGCTGAGTGGGAGAAAAGTTAAGACTACTTTCTTCTGTCTTTTTCGTTGATGAAACACAAGTTGAGAAACAGCCGTGCCAAATAAAATGATAAGGCAGGTGCAGGCCAGCTTAGTTCTTAGTGTGTTACCTTTATAGCATTTTCATACTGGACATATTAAAATATTTCATAAATTATTCTGTCATGCTGGGAAATTCACCAAGAGCTGAGGAATGTGTAAATTGAAATATGTAGATGTAATCCTTGCTAAAACTTACTCTTGCTAGTAGCATTTCTAGTACGGGGGGTGTGGCTGGGATATGACCGGCTGGTGGTCTGTCCTCACTTTGCCACTGACATACTTTGTGGCCATGGGCAGCTGTTCTTCGTCCTGGTTATTTCAGATTTGGGCAAATGAAAGTAGTGGTACGTGCCTCCAACCCTGGATCTCCAAGCATTGTGTAAGTTCTCTATGTCAATGTCTTTTTTCATGATGGTAGCTCTGGTAGTTCTTTGAAGAAGACCTTGATTTTTGACAGTTGAAACATGTGACATTTTATAAAGTTTTAATGCTTATGCAGTTACAAAGTACGTGACTTTTGTAGATGAGCAAACTGAAGTGCAGCAGGGATCAAGGAGAGGTTTTGCTTGAGAGATAGTGATAGATGCTGATGGTGAGGCCTGTGTTTCAGCCTTTTAACTGAACTATTAATGACACTTGCTTATGAAGCTTTTTCTGTTTTCTTGCTGTTTCAGTTCTTTGGTAAAGTGGGTCAATGTTGGACGTAAGTCTGAAAAGCAGGAATATTTCTAGAAATACCCTTTGATTTCTGACTGAAAATGAGAAACTGTCTAAATATTCTGAGTCTTTAAATAGATGCTGGCTGAAGGACACTATAACCTCCAAGTCTCCTTGACATTTGTACTGTTCTTTATGTTCTCTTTCATCCTGTACTGTTTCAGCACTCTTTTTCACCCTTTCATAACTTGCACGAAACCTGCTTCAGTTGAAAGCATTTCTGCAGCAGTCCTTCCCAGCTGTCTGCAAGCCTTCCTCTTCGTATAGCAGACCTTGGCCATGTGATGGTTGTCTAAAACTACAGCTCAAAACTCCTTTCCTTGATTGACGTAATGGTGGTATGAAAAGCTGTCAGTGTAGGTGTGATAATACTCTCAAAACGTGAGTTTTTCACCTCTTGCTTTTCCTCTGAAGAGGCTGCAGTACGTTGCCTTGGCAAAGCACAGGTCTGCTGGTATAAGCCAGGGTAGCGTTCAGCCTGCCATGGAACTTACTGAGTCCATTCGTGAGCCCACAGCACAGACAGAGTCTTTATCAGAGCAAGAGCCCAGACACTGCAAACCTTCATTTATGCAAAGTAAGTCAAACTTCTAAATTTTGCTTAAAGTAATGTTCAATTTGTAAAATAAATAAATGAAGGTTTATAGTGCATTTGTTAGGGCAGGAATGTTTCCTTCTGGTGTATGGCTGATCTTTTACTTTGCAGTTTTTTGTTAGGGCAGGAATGTTTCCTTCTGGTATATGGCTGATCTTTTACTTTGCGGTTGGTTTTCAGGAGGTGCATACCTCAGCCTTCCTGGGTAAAATCAGTCCAGATAACATGTTCTTTGGCAGGTGTTGCAATTTCAATTTGCCAGTAGATAACTTGGGTTTTTTGGGTTTTATTTTTCTAACACTTAATATATAATGCTCTTAATAGAGGGAAAATGTCTGTTCTAGTATCTCTGTCATCAAGATTGAAGTATTATTTTTTAAAAGGAAATGAATCAAACAGCGAGGAGGGTTTGGTTATTTTAAAATGGTTAATGTAACTTCAGCATAAAGCTCCCTACTGTCATTTGTGGAGCGTGGGCGATGTAACATCCCTCCACAAACCTAGAGTCCACTACTGCAGGAAGATTTCAGGTAAGGAAGATGAACTCGGTAACCAAGAAAATGAGCTGCCCTAATGCTTGTTTTAAAATGAGTTGTGTCTGGATTAGTATCCTAGGGCTGCAGCTGGGATTAACTTTGTAGGTACAAATAGTAAGATGCTAAAGCGTGGGCTCCTAACAAGTCCTACACACACTCACTCAGTGTAGAAATGTTGTTGTTTCACTTGCCTGCCTCTCTGCTCCAGCATACAATGTGTATAATCTGATTCTCTGAATGAACCTTTGTTTGGGGAAATACTGTTAGTTTTGGCTCTTGGAGAGCTGAGCTGACAGGCCCAACTCCACAACAAAACAGATTGGAGCTTAAAAAACAAACTAAAACCACGCCTTAAAAAAAAAAATGCTGGGCAGAAGCCAAGAATTTCCTTTTCTGTGTTGCTGAAAAAGCTAACTTATTTAGCTACTGTAATATCAAATCAGGGTTTTTTTTCTATTGCTTAAATTAAGAGCCTCATTACCATCACCTGCAATAAAAGGAAAAAAATCTTAGTCTGCCTCAAAAGATTGCACGATCATGTACAGGAAGGAATCGGGGCGGAGGGGGGGGGCACAGAGGAAGTGAGTTTTGAGACAGGAGTTAACAAGGGGAAAAAAAAAAAGGTCTTGCCGTGAGGGCAGTGGGGATCTGTAAACTAAACAGGAAAACACAGTACATTTCTGTAGCTTGTTCCTATAAACTGAACTTACAAAATTCAGATTTGAAAACAAAATAATTTGCTCTCAACTATAGTACATAAGACCACTATGGTCTGTATAAGAAGTGATTCCTGCAGGTCTGCAGCAGCTGCTTTTCAAGATATCTTTGTTATGTTTGCTGAGAATATATATTTGGGCAGCTGGGTCAGGCCTGTGGAATCTGAGCCCCAACGCTCAGAGGTTTATGTTTAAATTCCGTGTACCATAGATCTAGGCCAGGTGCTATCCGAGTGCAAAGGAAAAAAATAACTTCTCCTGAGCTGGAGAGCTGACTCTAGCCAGATATTTTCCTTATCCCTACATACCAAAACAAATGAAAGATGAGGGGGTGGAAAAGAGGGTTTTACATGCAGGGTACAGTGGTAAGTCAAAAAAAAAAAAAATCTGTGTCCCACTTCTAGTGCTGTCACTCACACACTTCATAGCCATGGACATATAATTCATTCTCAGTGTTTCCGTATTTTTTAAGCAAGAAATCATGCATTTCTTCCCTCACAGGGTGTTTTAAAGACCTCTGACATTGTGCGGCATTTAGTTCACTATAATAGCAAGATAGCTTGCCAGCTGAAGTTCCTTGCGCCTGTCATTTACGTGTCATGGTGTGGAGAATGAACTTAATTTTTTTCTGAATGGAGGAAGGGGATTTTTCAGGCTGGTATTCACAGCAAAGTCTTCCCTATTGTCTTCTATTAGAAAAGGATTTGAAGCATAATGCTGTGGTACTGTTTTGACCGTTTCTGAGGTAGATAAAAAATGGGGAACTGCAAGTTGAATTGGAAACAGCTTAATAAAGCATTTGAGCTGTAGAAACACCCTAAGTTCTACTGTACTATACTATATAGTTTCCACTTAATCAACATGTATTCAAACCACCTATTAAATGGAGGTTATGTAAGCTGACCAGACCAGCCTTCTGAGATTGTCTTGTTTTGGATGGAATTTATCATAATATTTGAAACTCTTCTCTGTCCCTTCAGTGCTCTTTGTAGAAATCAGTGTTTCTTCAAATTCTAGCGTTTTCTTAACGCTAGTTAGTAATGAAGAAAAACCCCAAACTACTTCTGGGTTCGCACACAGAAAAATGTCCATTTCTGTCCAAATCCAGCGGGTGGTTGTGTCACGTGATTTTATGCTGACCGAAGTCCATCTTAAAATCCTCTGATTTAAGGGAGGAGAACAGGGGATTCTTCTGTTGTGAGTCATCTTATATCAGAGTTTGATCATGCTTCTACTGGTTGTCTGCAGGAGTTTTCCCATTGAGTTTGACTGAATGGTTTTTCAGTGTTACAAAGCGCTACTGGTTTGAATTTGAAGTCATCCTAACAGCTGTGGCATCTCACGTGCCCCGTACCTGTTAAGGAAGAAGGTTACCCATTTGATTTGTCCCTGCTGAGTCAAAAGCGTCACTAAAATATCCTGCAAGATCATTTGTTAATTGTTCTTCTAGACAATATTTGTTAGACATACACTTAAAATGCTGTTTGTGGCTCATCACCAGTGGAAGGCAACCCTTTAACATACAGTCTTCAAAAAAAAAAAATCTGTGGAGACAAGAAAGGAAGAACCCTCCATCGGTACACTTTCCCTGTGTGTGCCTGAAATGCTTTGAGTGTTATTAACATAGAAGAAAACTATGAGATCCTCAGAGGCAAAACTTTACATAAAAATGGACATTGCCAGGGTAAAATCTGTTTTATACCATGTTAGAATATGTACTTTCTCCCTAATTACATTTCAGTTGATTGAAGAAAAATTTAAAAATCAACTGTGTTTAAGAGAATCGGGTCACGTTCTTGCAATGGATGTCTGTTTCTTGTATTTTGATGCAAATCTTGTGGTGTTTGAAAGTTTGTTTTTAAAACACAGCTGCTTTCACTGGAATTTTGAAGATGGGGAGAGTTGTGTTACTCTGTCAGATCAGTGCTGCGTTGTGGGATACTTGGCAGATCAGGGACATCTTCTGAGCAACCCAGACACACTGAGTATGAACTGCATGACTGTCTGCATGCAAGAAGGTCACAGCAAGGATGGTTGCGGTTAAAAATATGCTTGAGCAATCATAAAAAACGAGCTAAGCAAGATGAAGCAGGATATAGGGGAGGAATTGTTGGGAGGAGTTGAGCCGCATGGACAACAATACTTAGCAAATCATGTATAGCAGATGAGCACGTGGACAATGCGTGGCACCAATCATAAGCTGAGCTATCGCACGTTTAGGAAGTGCAATCAGTATATTAAGGGCTACGGCTTTTTAATAAAGTTGGCTTTCTTCTGATCATATTGATCACGTGAAGAGTCCGTGAATTCCGTGTCACTGCGCTATCTGTCTGCCTGCTTGGATCTCAGTTGCCTGAGGTCGTTTCTGAGCTGGGAAAAAGTGTGTAAAAAAACTTGGGAATGGACTCCAGCTTCCCTTGGCATACCCAGGACTCGTAGGGGAAAGCTGCGGCATAGGGAAGTGGCAGCCTCGATTGTCTGCAGCTTCTCTTCTGAAAATGCTGCGACTCCTCCAAAGCACGTCTGGGTGCCTGCGTCCAAGGGGAATTCCAGCTCTGTTGGCTGTTCAGCTGAAGCTTTTTTAGTTGTTTTGTTGTGATCAACTCAGTCGAGGACGTTTGGTTTCAGGAGGTGGAGATTTCTACACGGGAGACTGAACTGAGCTGCTGGAATGTATTGCGCATTATCCACTAGATGGTTTTCAGCCACTTTGATTTGATCTGTGTTTGATGGTGATGAAGATACAAAAGTCACATGCTCCTCCAGCATTGCTTACATGAGCTGGCACATCCTGGGTAGCACAGGCTGTGCTGTTGGTAGCAGCGGCCCCTGCAGAATGCAACCAGCAGCCTAGTTCCCTCTGCGCTCCTCTCCTCCGGCACTGTCTGTGCAGCACCAACATCTTCTAGGTCATGCTGCTGGCTGGTGTGATTGCCGCTGTCCCGGCTTGTACCATGCAGTATTTGGCCCAAGCCTCCCTTGGGACGCTCTCCTCCTCCCATCTTTGGAACCAGCACTCCTGCAGAGCTGCGGCAGCTGTTGTAGGAAGAGCGAGGACCACGTGTGCACTGATGTTTTATGCTCGCAGGTACACTGTGACCATCTAGCTGGTCGGCAAGTTGCTGTGCATTTCTTGCAGGAGTCGGCATGGTCTTAGGAGACAGGGAGCTGGCAGGAGCAGCAGCCAGTGGTTCTCCTCATTTGGGTTTGGTTTTTTGTTGTTGTTTTGCTGCTTTAAAATCTGAAGATGGGTTTTTGTTAGGCAGCTGCTCTCAGTCACTGTGTTATTCAAAGTAATTGACTTTCCATTGACTTTGGAATTTGGAGTAGTGTCTAAATATTGCTGTCAGCTTCATGCTGATTCCTCTCCACTGAGGCTAAAGTCGTTTTCACTTATGACCTCAAGCTGGACTTGTGCTTCGCTCCCATGGGAACTAAAAATAATAATTATTTTAAGAATAGGTTCTTAATCACTTCCTTCTTTTGATGCACTAGTTTTGTTTAGCGGTTTGTAAGAATGTAATAGAAGATGTTTTAAACTATTTGTGTTTTAATTCCAGTTTTAGTTGGTTCTTTGAAGATGCAAGGAGTGTACAAGAATTAATTAGAATTCCTTTTAGGTTTTTTGTAGAGAAGCATTTGTTCTTGTTATTCTAAGTGAAGATTATTAGAGTTTTGTTGCTTTGGCAAGCTGTCCAGTCACACAGAGCTATGAAGAGATGAACATTAAGTTGACAGATTTCTTAGTCAAAGGCATGTGAGCATTTTGCCAGTGTTGGTGATGCATCAGCATGTTAATTTCCTGTCTCCGATCTGTTAATGGGCATATAAGAAACAGAAAAAGGTGTGCTTTAATCTGGGTTTAGAAGGAACGGTAAGGCAAGGTATGCAATGATTTTGAGGCAGAGCTGGCTGTGCAGTGAACAGGGTGAAGGTGATAAGATAGTTTACAGAGATGGGGAAAGTATTAGACAGTGGATCTCCGTGTGTTTGTCCTGACCCACAGCAGCTGGGTAACAGTGAAATAAAATCCTTAATTTGGAGATCTTTCCATAAACTGAAGGAATCTTAAAACTTAGAAGTGGGGTTTTGGGAGATGTATTTCAGACTGGCACTAATAACTGTTTTTCCTATTTACATGGTTTACTATTACTTCCAGTCAGTGAAGTTACATGCTCCAGCAAGTCTACTTGCCTTAGAGGAACCAATGTTCTAGTTTGTGTCCCAAATTTTGTTTGCACTTTATTTCTTCTCAAGCGCCAGAGTCCCAAAGGCTGCAGCAGAACCTTATGGCATAGCCTGGAGGGCTCAGCCTGCAGCCTATACTCTGAAGGAGCAGCTGGGCATGGGCGGTGGTGAGCACAGGACTCACAACCTTGTCACTTACCTGCTCTCTTGCTGCTGTGAATTGTCCTTTTAGTGCAGTTGGTAGCTGGTCTCTACACCACTTCCCTGTGCATACAAAAGAATAGCCGTTTATTTTTAAAGAGGATGAGGAGGGAAAAAAAAATAATCTTCTAACTGTCGTGCAACAGCTTACCTGCTGGTGATTTAACCTGTTGCTACAACTGGCATTATATGTAGTAGTAAAATTGAAAGAGCAGAGCTGGCTTTTCTTTACCTGTCACTTGGCTGATACCTGGCATTGTCTCATCTGTTACTGTAACGGTTGAGGGAATATCTGAGTGGTAACAGCAGTTGTGGTGCTAGCAAGGGAGAAAAGAAATGGTGAGCCAAATAGTTGAAGACAGTGGTAGTTGAATATCCTGCTATTGGCAGCTCTGACATTCTGGCTTCTTTTGTGTAGGCAGTGAGAACTTTCTGCTTGTTTATAGTACTACAAGTTTTATTACAAGTTTTCTTTAAAAAGAGCTGCTATCAGGAGGTTTCCCAGACCAAGTAGAAGACTGGGAACCAGCAGTTCTCCAGCTTCAGACCTGCCTCTGCATGGCCTTGGGCAAGCCAAGGGAAGTGCCTGGCACTTCTGTAGGATGTACTTCCTATTCTCACAGTGATTTTAGAGCTTAAGTGTAAAACAGGGGCTTGAAAGGAAGAATAATTCAGCTCTTTGAGTTCATTATGTACTGAATATGTGATAGCAAATATACAGTGCCCTAGCATAGGCCTTTTCTAGTACATCTCTCTCCAGTGCCACTGCAATTTATGGTAGAAGTCACTCAGTTGACCAGGTGCTTGGTGATCTTTTCTGAGAGGGCTCAGTGTTTGGAGGTGACATTGCTCCTGTCAGTCATTTGTGTACTCTTCACTACAGAAGACCTTTGATGTTCCTAATTTTTCAAGGCGAACCTGTTGCCTTTGCATGTGGTGATATATTGATTGCGGTTCGTATTGCCGGTCTGCTTCTGTTGTAGCAAGGATGCACAAACAGCATAAGGAGACATAAACTAGGAAGATGTATGGCTAAATCCACAAAAAATGAGAGGGAGAACCTGGGATAGGCACAATACCTATACTTAAATCGATGACTTGAAATTTACTACATTATGAATATTGCCGACTTCCTGTGCTGTGTCAGTAGTATAGATTAATGATTCATAAAGGTGTGTTTTAAGGGCTGGGTAGTTTGTGTTTATACAGTGCTTACTGGAGTCCCTGTTGATGCTTCCTTTTTTCCTTCCGTCTCCCTCCCACCTCCCAAGATTGTTCCTATATAAACCATTTCTCTTTCCAGCCTTCCCTTTCCTTGGAGAAAAGTTACTATTTCTAGCCTGTCGGTGATCCTTTGTGCCCAACTGTGTTTACCAGCATTGTAGAATTGGTGGATGGTGGTTTTTCTTGGGCCAGAATTGACATTTCATTCTTCTTCCTTTCTATTGTTACCAGCCTGGAAAATGGAGTGGAACTGTAGCAATGAGCTTGTGTTGACTTCATCCAGCTCCTTGGCAAAATTCAAGCCAAAACTGTATGTGGCTAAACGTGCAAAAACCTCTAGGCCAGATTTTGGGCTTAATTTTGAGCGATCTTGTTCTCAGTTGATGGGAGCTCGCAGGCTGGTGTTTGGGAAGGTGGAGTACTGGCAAGGAGAAAAGTGTGGGTGAAATGAGTTTCAGTCCTGCTGAAGATGCTTGTGAGATCAGGTGTGACAGCAGGCAGATGAGAACATGAAGGAGCCTTGAAAACTGGACTTGTCCCCGGCACCTAGATAAGTAAGCCAAGGACAGTGTATGGCAGAAGTTGTCATTGACCAAGCATTGGCTTGTTACAATTTTTTCTGTTGACAGCTTGGCATTTTTAGGGGTATGTTTTGTCTTGATTGGGAAGAGAAAAACTGAAAGCAGAATGATTTGTTGTCTATTTTGTTTCAGTGGAAAGCTGGTTTCACCAAAATGGAAAAATTTTAAAGGCTTGAAACTTCAGTGGAGAGATAAAATCCGTCTCAATAACGCCATCTGGAGGGCATGGTACATGCAGTGTAAGTATCATGTGCGGTTGTGTCGCTTGCTATAAAATATTTTCCAAGACACATGTGTAAGAAGCAAGAGAATTGAAATTACTGTCTAATGAAAAGTTCCAAAATCTGTTGAAGGCCCAGATGTCTCAGAGGCTGTCATGACAGCACCATTGGATCAGTGCTTTCTTAGAGATGTCCACACAGAGGCTGTATTGAGTGGTCCAAGCACAGCCTGAGATCTCCCCATTTCCTTTTGGTTATCTGGAAAGAACCCTGGCTAGATTTCCCCCTCCCTTCCCCCGCCCCCATCTTGCCATTGAAGTGACAGAGCTCTCTGCAGAGCCTGCACAGGCTGAGCGCTCGCATTGGCATTCTTGTTTCAGACCTGGAGAAACGCAAGAATCCAGTGTGCCACTTTGTGACTCCACTGGACGGCTCTGTTGATGTTGATGAACATCGTCGGCCAGAGGTACGTAAAACCCAAGAAACAGACTAGTGAGCTCTCAGGTTTATAACAAGATTTTCTAGTCCGCTAGTTATGAGAGCAGCATAGCAATTCTTTGCTCTGTTGTCTTTATTTAGAACAAACCATTAATGTAAAGCAGACGGAACCCGTTTTTGTAAGTTTTTATCACATTGAGATGATCAAGGTGCAACCGGAAGGATGTTTTTTGTCTATGTAACTTATACCTATGTTCTAGTTTAGTGAAGTGTTAAGTCATAGAAGTGCAATTTGAATAGTTAAGATTTTGATAGCTGCTGTTCTCTTCTGGCTGGAGATTGCTGAAGTCAGTGGGAAATCAGAATGATGTTTGTTTTCAGGATTGGATCTGAGTGACTCTATGAGTTTTCTGTACTTTATTTAATTGATGAGGTGTGGTTTCAAGACAACAAGCAATTTCTTTTTCTCTGTCAAGGTAACCTCACAAAAAGAGCAAATATGAGTTTGCATACTTTCATTTTTGTGCTCTCGTAAACATAAATGAAAAGTAACGCCTGCCCTCTGGCTCCTTGCAGAAAACCAGTGAGGCTCTTGATGTGGCAATATGTGACTCTCTCTCTATACTGCATAATTCTAGAATAATTTATAACTCAAAGGAGTTCCAGATGAGTTTGTGGAACTGTCTCGGGTTTTTGAAAGAACAGTGTTGATGTTTATGTTGAAAGATAACCATCAAACACAAGAAAGTTTTATGTTAAGGCTCTCATTAGTCTGCTGTCCCTAACTTATACACTGCTATCTGTGTTAATTAAAGATCCACAGTGTTCTGATCCTTTTGTTGCTATTAGTATGTGGCCTGCAAGGTCACACTTTCCCCTGAGCTGGACATCAAATTTCTATTACTTTGTGTCATTCTTAACATCTTTTGTGTATGTGTGTACGTGTTCATGTAACCTTGTGAAATTCTCTTTGCCTGTTTTCTGCAGAATGGGGTATTGTATGCTTTAAACATGATACTTCAGTAAATTCATTTTGAAGTTGTTTGTTTTTTTTTTTGCCATTTCTTAACTATTGGTTGTGGTTGAGCTGATGTGGGAGATACTGGCAGTGCAGTCAGACATCCTCTCTTGTTTGTTTATTGTGGAAAAGATGAAGGTAGTACTGTCAGATTTGTTCTGTGATAGCTGAACTGTGGGACAGTGTGGGCTGCTCATACGTGAATTTAAACAGAATTAGCATACTTTCTTTTGCTTTTTTTTTTATACCTGCATATTTGCTTGGAAGTTTATTGAACATCCAGCTATGATGTGATTCTGTGATATTCATGGTATGTGTTTGTGTTCTCAGGCCATTGCAACAGAAGGAAAATACTGGAAACGAAGAATTGAAATAGTCGTCAGGGAATACCACAAGTGGAGAACATACTTCAAGAAAAGGGTCTGTTGGTTTACACAGTGAAAGTAGTTTACTTGAACTTGATCAGTATGTTGTTGCTTTTTGAATTTTGATGTCACTTTTGCTAGCATGCAAGAATACTTAAAACAGATGATAAGCTAGTGCAGGCATACTCACCTGATTAGTCCCACTTAACTAAAAATTATTGTGCAGGGACTACTTGTGCATGATTGGGTCTTAAAAGTTTTGCAAAATCAGGTTATTTACTGGGATATATGGGACTATTCTGATTTTAACATTGTTTTGTTGTTCTTTTGCAGTTACAGAAACATAAAGATGAAGATCTTTCAAGTTTGGTCAGGGTAGGTAATACTGCTGATAAGTGGTAGCATTTGTGCTTGTTGAAGCTGCAATAAATAACAAAGCTGTAACGTGCGATAGCTTGCATTGATTAAAATCTAAAGATGAGCATCTTGCTTAAGCCTTAATTAAGGTTAGGCACCTTAATGTTTCTGCACCTTAGAGAGTAGTGTAAGATTTGTAGCTTAAATTGGATGGAGGAGAGGTTGAATGTAAAGTGCTGTGACAGAAGAAATGAAATCAGTATTGAGTGCTCAGAAAGATCAATCTCTTTGAGGGCTGGCACATTATTTTATGTTATTACTGAGTTGTAACTGGCGCTACTGCCTTGCTTGTGTAACTTGGTCTGTGAAGATGTGTGTGCTACGTGTTGCAGTTCTTCCTGCTGCCCACAACATGGGCAAATAATGTGCTAGGATCCTAAAAAAGGCAAAATATTTAAAGGAACAGTGGTATCACTATTTAGTATGCCCCCTAAAGCTATCCAACGTACTTTGGGCATATAAACTGATGATCAGAAACCCTGTTCTGATTTTTT
The DNA here is from genome assembly GCF_000690535.1 of Cariama cristata. Lineage (NCBI taxonomy): Eukaryota > Metazoa > Chordata > Aves > Cariamiformes > Cariamidae > Cariama > Cariama cristata. Next base: position 42,214 of record NW_009637271.1, on the reverse strand, counting down.
TTTTTTTTTTTTTTTCTTTTTGGAGCTAAGCAGAAGTCTGGATCTGTTGCAGTTTCACAAAACTCTCAGCTGTTTGGCCATGAGCTCCAGTGCACCATCGTGCTATGCTGGTGTAGTTACAGCTTCATGTTGGCTCAGCCACGAGAACCTGACTATATGTGCTTTTAGTCTGCAGCAAATGCAAGGCAGTGCAATTTAGCTTAGCCTGTAGTGAAGGGTGGGTAAGCCAAGTCACATTGTGTTGTATTTTTCATGGGCTAAAAATGCCCCCTAGAATATCAGTACACCTTGTGCAAAGTCACATTACAATTATACTTAACTGCTTCGAAGATTATCTTTCAGAGATTCACTTAAATTTCAGAGATTCAGGTACACTTCAAGATAGGAGTTGTTTGCTTTGAGTTTTTGCTGTGCATGTTATTTTTAAATCTTCATCCAAACCAAGGGATCTTTAAACTGTAGGTAGAAAAATATATGTATGATCAATGAAACTAGAAAACGTTGATGAAGTTGTTTTGTCTTATATCCTTCTAGTCAACATCTGGGTTTTGGGCAAAAACCGTTCTCAGAGTGTCGTGGTATTCTACTGAAGCTTTCTGTTGTTGCTCAAATCAGTGAGCTGAAGTTGTTGGTGTGTTAGAAGTACCACTGATCTCTTTCAGTCCACGTGCATGGCTCCTAAAGGAGAGGTTTTTTTCTAAAAATGTAAAGAATGAAGACTGTTTTAATTTATCTGCACCAGCCTGCTTTAGCATTGTCTAGGCAGCCTGACTTTTCTTCCTTTCCTTTGGCAGGATGATGATGTGGTTCTCTGGCAAAAAAGAAGGTATGGCAGAGAAACCCCTGTCCCTATGGAGGAAGGGAGCCTCTTGGATGCAGATATGCTTATGTCCGAGTTCACCGACACGCTGTTCTCCACACTGTCTTCACATCAGCTGTTTTCCTGGCCAAATTCCAGGGACATAGGTATTTGTTGGCTGTTAGCTATGTTGCAGTGGGAACCTCTAGGAGAAGTCTGGTTTGTTGCTTTGCTACTCTTCTAGTGTTGCTAAAGAAATTTATCTATCTTTGCTGATGCAGATGAAAATAGGTCAGAGAGTGTAGCTGTCTTAATGCCTTATAGGTTATGGAGTCCCGTTTATTCATCCAAATTTAATTTCTGTCTTAGCTTCTTACATGCTGCTCCTGGCATTGTCCTCTAATGTTGCTCTGAATAAATCTGTGATGAGCAGTATTTAACTTTATCAGTGGTGAAGGCATTGTTGTTTATCTCAAATAGATCTGTGTGTGTATTTTTAAGGGAGTGCCTATGTATTTTTCTTTGGATATGTCCCTTCGAACAAGTGCAAGTCACATCTCCTATAAAAACAATCCCGAGAGCTATACGGTTCTGTCGAATGCTCTCTAACTCAAGGCTCTGACTTGTCTAATGGGACAGCAGATGTCCACTATGTGTCATCCTTGTTGCATGGATGTCTAAGCTGCCTGAGCAACTCCAGAGCAACTGTAGTTTACATGAAGTGTACTTGAGGCAAAATGAAATGGATGATGGTTTATCTTAAACAGTGTGCTGTGAGCTGTGGTGGTTCAGGTTGTGCTTCTCAACAGGTTTATGTATTGTGCAGCAGGGGCAGGACAGGAGGTTTGTGAGCAGGAGGCATCCAAACTTGGCAATCCACAGTTACAACCTTCAGGTTTCACCTCTTCCATTTTACTAGTTGAAAGTTTTATTCCGAAATGGTTTTGATTTCAGAGCTGTGCTGTAGTTCTGAAGAAAAGCAGATGCTCAGTTCATTTCAGCAGCAGTTTTTCTGTAAACATCCTGGCCAAGCCTGGCTGTGGAGTGTGTGTTGGTGTTTTAGCCAAATGCTATGTTCCTACTGCTGTTACTGTGCGAGTGATGTGAAGCTAATCTAATCTGTCTCCTGAATTTTGCAGCACACTTAGGAAATGCTGACATGATTCAACCAGGGCTTATTCCTCTCCAGCCAAATTTTGATTTTATGGATACTTTTGAGCCTTTTCAAGGTAAGGGTCATCTATATAGTCAATTAATTTCTTTAAAATTGCAGTGATTTATGAACTAGTTTTTAACAGAAGATTAAACCTTACAGATATCTACTCTCTTTAGAAGGCAGGAGATTTGAGTGAAAGGTGAAGAACACTTGATGTATGTTTTCATTATTTCAAGTAGATGCATATGTGGTTAGACTCCCTTGTTACCGTGACCTCAGTCCTTTACTTACCTGGGTTTGAGAGTCACTTTAGGATTGTTTATTCCAAGGTTTGAACCTGGTTGTTAATTTGCCTTTCAAAAGAATAGCATTTAGACCTTAAGTCATGGAGTAATTAAAGTTAGACCATCAGATGTGGACAGGAGAACTCACAGAATCACTAAGGTTTTCCCAATTAACACTCCTTAGTGATGAAGTGATTTAACACTTTGTTTGCCTTGAAACGTTTTCTGGTACTCAAGAATTACATATGACATTAAAGTACTACCGACAACTTTGATGGCTATGGATCTTCATGGAAGTCAAAAGTCACATCTGTTTGCTGGGCCTGCGTGCAGTCTGCATCAGATAACTGAACTTTGTGGGACTGCGCTGAGAATCAACTCTTGGTTATATGCTTGTAGGTGAACCTTAAACAGCAGGCTGATTGTTACATTGTCTTCAGCTTGCATGAAAGTTGAAGTCTGCCCTGAAGAGATCAGTTCATCTGGGAGACAACAGTTCATTGCTCAGTCAGCAGCAGTTGTCTGAAGCAAAAATCTTGTGGTTTCATTGTCTCCGAATAATATTGATGTTCCTGTGAATTTTAGTATCTAGCAATGCTGTACCTTGAGTATGAAAAGTAGAAAATTAATAGGTGACTCTTCATATTTCAGATTTATTCACATCCAGTCGTTCCATTAATTACTTCCCTTCTGCGTCTGCTGTCAGCTCAGCTACAACAGAGAGCAGCAGTCATTCTTCCCAGGTAAGAGAGGTTCTCAATGTTTAAAACAGCCTCATCTCAGACACGTATGTACTATGAAGACTTTTACACATGATCCATCTCCTTCTCAGAAGGACTTCAGCCAACAGTTTCAGGAATCATATCTGAATCTGTAATATTTTTCTTTTCTGTCAGTCTCCTGTCCTGCCCTCGGGTTCAGTGCCCAACACACTTCCAGCGGGGAACATCAGTGATGGACTGATTGCTTCCTCAGTACCTGCTCCTGTCATTCCTGATGTTGGCGCTGACCGGTGTTCCAGCATTAGAAGTGAGGGATCTTTCATCCAGCCAGCGGACTTCACTCCCGACTCGTCTCTCAGCAGACCCCAAACTTTTATGCCAGTGTTTCAGACGCCCGTGCCACTGCTTCAACCTGCGACACAACAGCACCAGTCCCCGTTGCCTGCAGTGCCTCTGAATTCTAGCTTAAGCTCTCCACCAGCTGCGTTTGCTGCGCCAGAAACCCAGAAGTTTGGCCTCTGTGAGTCTACAGTTATCACCCACACAGCTTCTGCTACGTTGACCCGTAACGCCCCTGCCACCACCTTCAGCCAGAGCCAGAACCTTGTCCTGGCAACACAGCAGCCAGGTGCAGGAGTGCCTTGTAACCTGGCTTTCCAGACTACTGTCCTGCAGGGGCAGCCCCGGCCCCAGCTGCAGTCCCAACTGACATTTGCACTCCCCAAAGCTGTTCCTCTGGCCAGTGCTGGGACAAGGCCCAAACAGTCACAAAAAATAGTGCCTGCTCCGAAGCCTGAAACAGTGTCCTTATTGTTAAAGAATGCCTTCATCATCCCAGGTGAGAAGCACTGGTGGGGTGATCGTTTCCTTTTCTGAGTGGGACTAGCAGGAGGGAGAGACCTTCTAGCTTTTCTTGGTTTACATAATAAGTAAAAATAGAGCTTCCTGAGGGTGTCCAAGGAACCCCTGAATCCACTGGTATGTGGCTACACTGTTCAATGGGATGCTTCATACTCATGTGAGGATTGGAAACAGTTTGGTTGTGAGTGTGAAAAGCTGACCTGTGAAAGGGAGTATCTCCGTGTAAAATTTGTGCTGGGCTGCATAGATGCATCGGCACATGGGATGACTAGAGCTCTGTGCACCTGCCCTGTAGAAACCTTGGTTTTGATGTTTAATGCTGTTCTGATTAACTCTACCCCTCAGAGCATTCAACCACAGTAAAGTAGGAGATGGTAGGGAGATTGTGTGGGATGGAGAATGGCAGATCTGTCCCTGTCATTGACTCATCTGGTTGCCCTGAACAAGTCACTGTGCCTGCCTGTGCATCGTCACACTCTGTCATAGCAGGGTACTGGTGTACATCCTTTGGTAATACTTTGGATGTGTTCTGATACTCCTCTTGGGTGAGCCTGAAACTCTTTGAGACTGAGTACGGTGTTGGCTAGGGAGCAACTGTTCACATGGAGCACAGCACTGGTCTGGATGGAAACATGGGAGTGTGCCTCTCATCCACCGTCAATGCTCCCTAGCAGGACTGGAGTGATGAGAATCAGTCCTTCCCATGGGGAAAGGACTAAGAACAGGCAAGGGGAGCTGGAGATCTCTGTCTCGGGCAATCTACAGACTCTTGAGATGCTGTCAGGAGCACGTGGCTTTCAGTTCAGAGTATGAGCGCCTAACTGATGTGCTGGGACCTCCACATTGGGTGTGATTTGTAGCCATTGGCAGTGTACAAGGCTAAGAATAGCAAGCGTGAGCGGAGAAAGTTTTGCTTGTGGTGGTTCTTGTGGGAAAGCTCAAGGCTAGAGCAGGACAGGCAGTACTCTTTTTCTTGGGATTATTGCACACTGGTTTTAGACTTGTGCTGGCTGGGGGCCAAGTGACTTCAGCCACCTGAAATGTGCAACAAGAATCCAAGAAAAACCCTGCCTGGAGGAGTATTATTAAACAGGCTTTACTAAGGAGTAGGTGTGTCTGCCAGGGCCTGACTTTGTGGTTACCCACCAAAGGAATAAAAAAAAAAAAAATAAAAAAATCGCTGTTCAAGAGTAGAACAGACCCAAGGATCTCATTCTAGCACATCACTGGGAACAAGTTGGTCCATGATTAATAGCACTAGGGTGGTAATGGCAGTGTTTCTGTCTATAGGACATTATGAAGCAAGAGTCCATGTACGTTCAGTGGTCAAGGCGTGCATTTCTCACCTGGTAAAGCATTGTAGGCAACTCTCATTTTCAGAAAACCTTTGCTCCTAGCTTTCTAGTGCTTCCTGGGTTGTTCCTCACCCCATATATCACTTTCCCAGTACTTCATCATTTACTTCTAGACCATTACAACAAATGGCTTTGTTTCTCATCTAGATTTAAAGTTCTTGCTGTTTTTCATGCCTGGTAGTGGCATGTGTTCAGGGATCACAGTGCTCCTAAACTACTGGGATGCCAAGCTCAAAGGTCAAATCCAAGATTTTATGTAAAGACTGGAGCTTTATTTTTGGAAATAGAATAAACATCAGTACTTGTAACTGAGGCATTTATACCTGTCATTTGTGTTCAGGACAAACAAATCATCTCCTGATGGTAAAGCAAATTGCATTATAACCTGTGTTAGAAAGGAATTTATAACATAACATTTACTACCCTGTGGTATAAGGACTCAAAAATCTGCATGGATTGTCTCATGAGGTGCGAGACTTCACATGGGAAAGAACTCTACTATCACCACTTTAGGATAAATGTTCTGATTTTGAGAGGAAAGTCTGCGAAAGATGAATGTGTAGGATGGAAACATGAAAAATGTACAGGGGCATCTAAATATGTGGTGATTGTTGCAGTTACCTAAATGTGGAAGTCAGAAATACCAAGTTTGTGCAGCAACATTAATGCCCTGGTAAGAGTAGGCTCTCTAGCTCAATAGATAATGTCATAAGTCTGGCTGAACATTAGTGAACAGTGGAAGGGTTGTGATTCCAGCTTTGTATGTGGGAATGCTCAGAGGAAGAATGAACTCCCTGTATCAGAGTGACAGTGCTGTCTGCCAGATAGACCCATGCAAGGGCTGACACAGGGTTTGTGCAATCCACAGGCCTTTCTAATGAAGGCTATACAGAAACTTCAGTTGATTCAAAACACAGTTGTTAGAGGTGATACAGTAGGGAGAGGACATTAGGTATCCTGCACTGTTTCCCTGTTTGCTGTGTGTGTCCTTCAGTATCCTACTGCTAAACTTCACAGGGGTAGATTGGCAGTGACTGAGCTATTGTGATACTTTTCATACATCATGACTTTATTGGTACAACAGAGAGCTGAAGCCAGTACAGGCTAGAATGAAACTGAGTAAGCTTGGTTTAGTTTTCTCAAAAAGCATATAGAAGCTGTGTCTCTGCATGATTCTTCCCTTAGTAACAATATAGGATGGTTAGTCGTGTTCTCTCTAAAGTCTGGGTAAGAACAATGTCTGCATTAATGCTATGTTAATAACTGCACATGTGCATTGGTTAAATTGAGATCTTAACAGATTTGTGTTAGGCTTGAATACTATAGTGGTGAAAAAAACTTCACAGCAAGGATCCTGATTCCTGTCATGGGGGCAAGCCTTCTGTACAGACTTTTTTTGAGAATTTTTTGTAACTTTCTCTGTGGAGACAATTGCTGCCATTCACAATTGTATTTAGCTATCTGACACTGCAGAACTCCTGATTCTTTAGCCTGTTTTCTGGAATTTTGGTGCTGATTCCCAGTCACATTTGGTTGTCTTGTCCTTTTGTGTAAAACAGCTGTAAAATCAGGTAGTGAAAGAAGCTAGTAGAGTGAAGTGGTGAGAAGGAGAATTTAATATATATACAAGGAAGCATGAAGTATTGAGTATGCATCCTTCAGCTGGTTTCTGTCATTGGCCCTTTGTGGGTCAGCAGAGCAAACCTGAGATCCAAGAGAAGTATGGATGTGAGAGGAGAGGTGAAGATGATCCTCCTTCTGTCAAACCCAGCTCTGATAGAATGAAGACACTTCGCACCTCCCTGATTTACTAAGTACCTCTGTAAATTCACCTTGGAACAGTGACAGTGACACTAGAAGCCTCAGAAAGAACTGGTGGGTTAGAGTCGTTTGTGGTGGATTAACAGGACTGAGATTATCAGAAAACTGGTGGCACTTTGTATTGCAATGAAATAGTACCAAATAGGTGCCTATTAATCCATTACCCTGTTCAATGACAAGTTATGTCATACAAAATAATCTCCAGCTTTTTTTTTTTGTCTCATTAACTATTCTAACTTCATTGTGTTCTTCAGCTGCCTTTCAGGGACAGTCCAGAGCTGTGATTGTAACTCCAGCACCTTTAAAAAGAGAGGGGATTTTGCGGTTTTTGCCCCCAGCCACATCTCAGTCTAATGTTGCAATTGCACCAGCTGGAATTGTCAGAGTAAGGAGAAGAAAAAATATATATATATTTGTTTTCTAGGCCTGTTATTTGCAAGTAGTTAGAGCTGTAATGTGCTCAGGAGGGTAACTAGTCCACTAAATCTCACCTGTTACCCAGCATGTGCATTTGTGCATTCAGCATTATGTTTGCATATTTTTAATTTAGCTACTTTATGGGCCTGGAAGTGCTATCTAGTCTTCTGTCTCACAGAACAGTAAGATTATGAAGAGGCATGTATACACAGTACTATGAATGGGGATGGTTTGTGCTTTTTCTTAATTGTGCAGAAGCTAGAAGGAACCCAGGATGCTCACCTTTCCGTTTACATATTGGAAAGAATGCCTTGAGCATATGAGTGGGTTTCCCAATATGTTGCGTGCAGGAAGATGGAAGTAGATTTTACCCTATTGTGTTGTTGATGTGTTGTAATACTACTTTAAGTTACGAAGGGATACTGGTCTCCTGCCAGAAGTCCGACTTCAGTGCCTGCCAATTCCTTATATATTAGCCTTTGTTTCATGTCATCAGCTTGTTGATCATGTATTAATTTGCTGCTTGTAGTGAAAGGCAAGGTAACAAATCTCTCTCTCTTTTTTTCCTCTCTCTCTCCTCCCTGCCCCTTCCCCCTTTCTCTCATCCCTTCTCTCACTCTGCTCCCACTCCCTCCCCTTCCTGCTCTCTCTTTTTTTTCTTTCTCTCTGTTTTTCTCTGTGCTATTTCTGTGCTGTTCCCAGGCTCCCGGGATGACGGAGTTCCGTAGTAACGTTCTGGTTGGTCCAGCACAGCGAGCACCAAGTAGTCAACAAACCCAGTCCACAGTCTCACATCTCTTCTCTCCTAGTGTAGTCCAGGATGTGTTGGTGAAAGGAGAGCAAATCCCTTCCCACAGTAGCAGTTCACAAGTTCCCTCACCTACACCTAGTAAGTTAGAAAGCTGTAAGCATTTTCTCTCCCCTACACGTGCACGTGTGTTTCTCTTGGTTAGGCAGGGTGTAAATGGGCCTTGAGGATCCCTGGATAATTTTTGAAGGAAAAGCTTTTTAGGCCCTTCTACCCTGCAGCTTCAGTTGCATCCAGTTGTTCACAATTTTTGTCTTAAACTACTGTGCAGTGGTCCCACAAACTGCGATTTTGTGCTTCCTGTAAGTGGCTCCTTGCTAAAAGGATGTACTGTCATAGTCACCAAGAAATTAAACCCGTTTGAAAGGCATCTGTGTAGAAAGTGCTGAATAGGTTTGTTGTTCAGTATCATAAATGTAATTTTGATTGGAGGATCTCAGACACAATCCTTGTTAACAGTAGGTAAGTGCAAAGACTCCTTTTGCATGTGTGTTGGTAGGGTGGTATCTGGGCCAGTTTTAGAGACACACGCTGGTTTTGCTGGTAAATGGCTTGTAAAGTGTTGCTGTCATGTCCCAGGCCATTAAAGCCTCAAGGGGAAGTCTAGCAGGACGATGGAATTGCAGCCTACCGTTTAGCAGGCCTTTGCTGAAATGCGTGTATGTGTATGAAAAGAGTATTCCATACTGCTATTTAGGGTGCATTAGCCTTGTGCCGTGAAATACTAAGCTTTCCCAGCAGTCTTGACGTTTTCTAGCACGTGGTTGCTGCATCAATGAATATAATTTGGTTGCCGGCTGCATTTCAGTTCAATTCTGAATGGGAAACTTCTCAGCAGTTACATTTGCTACAGAAAGTTGTTTGTTAATGTGACTTGTCTTTCTTTCTTTATGAAGGCCGAGATTGTCAGAATTCAGGCCAAGCTTCCCCCTGCACCTCTGAGCAGAGCCCCAGTCCACAGTCGCCCCAGAACAGCTGCTCAGGAAAACCTGCCGCTGACCCTAATATGGCTGCATTTAAGGTGTGTGTTCTTTCCTTCGAGGTACTTTTCTTCTTTGCCTTTGTAGCTACTTTTCTGCCCTGATGTCTGAGCATGGACTAGAGAGTAAGTTCTGCTTCAGGAACAGTGGAGTATTTGTGTCTTAGGCTTAGCTTGCTCTGCATCTGTGCTGCTCTGTTCAATTTAAGATGTCCAACTTTAATAATCTGCTCTGCTCCTCAGGGTTGTGTCACCAGAGGGACCAGGCTTAATTGTACCTCTGCAGGTCCTTATGGTCATGACAGCAGTTCCTACTGTGGCTTGCAGAAGTGTTATGACAGGTCTCAGTTTACTTGGTCAAAGGTTTCAGGCTTAGTTTTCTAAACTGTGGCTTTTTGCCATTGTTCTGTTGGGGATCTTCAGGTCTGCAGGGCTCTGGCCATCGCTGGAGGGGAAGTTCTTGACCTGCTGAGTTACTTACATGTCTCCAGTGATGCTATGCTGCTCCACAGAGAAGCAGCTCCACAGACTCTACAAGTTACAGCTGTAAAACACTTCGAGAATTACTGGGGTAAGAACTTGGTGGTCTAGAGATAGCATCTGAAAGCTGGCTGTACCTCATACACAAGCTGACCTTGTCAGAACACTTCTGTGTTAGTATGAGAAGCTTCAAAAAACAGCCAATGCAGGAAAACCAACTCTAACCCTCTCATTCATTCTATTGTAAAAGGGAGTATTACTTAACAGTTTTGCAAGTGCCAGGCTCTTTCTGGCTTCTTTGTATACCCTATGAGTTGATGTCAGCTTTATTACTTGCAGGGCAGAAAGGTAAGTTGGAACGCTTGCAGCCTGTGATTGCACTCAATTCTAGTTCTGTTGCAGAGGAGAATCAGAACTGCCACTTGCTGAGCATGCTGCAAGTTACTCATAAAAGTTTGTGGTTCTTTGCTTGGCGTAAGTGCTCACCATCTCTAGTTGCAGCCTGTTCCTGCTGCTAGAGAGCAAGTTAACGAACAAATTATTAGGATTGACCGATGGTGGGAAAGTGGCCACTAGATGGAGGAGTGTTCTTAAAAGTAAGGGCAGTGCAACGAGATAGGATTTATAGCCATTTAAACTCACCTGCTTTGACAGGAATTGCTTTGGGTGTGTACTGTCAGTAACTCTTTTCTAAGACAAGAGAGAAATGGTGGTTTGCCAGTCTCTAGATGTATGTTCTTTTGCTCCTCTGCATTGTTTCACTGGGTAACATTGCTTTTTCAGTTTGGCAAAGCATAGAAGGCACTGGAAATCTCAGTTCTGCTCTTGAACCTGCATTTTCTGTGTTTTTGGGCAGCCGCTTTGCAGCTTTATTACATTGTTTTCCTCTGTTATAAAATGGGGTGATGGCGGGCTACCACTGGAAAGCCTAGCTCTGCCAAGAATGCATTCTCAAAGTGCAAATTCCTTACTTTCTTCCAAGGATTTTGGTGGAAACAGTTTCCAAGTTTTTCATTTGTAGCATTAAAATGTTAATTCCTGACAAAGCCTTTATCCTCAAGATAGGCCAGAGTTGTGGATTTTTTTTTTATTTTTGTCAGACTGCCTGTTTATATCAGTAGATATTATGTATGTATTAGGAATAAATTACATGGACTGTTTGAAACTTAAATTGTATAACAGTCTTAAATAAGAATTTTTACTTTAGGAAGAAAACTTTACGAGGTTTGGAATTGGATTTAATACACCGGACACTTCATTTTAATAACTTAAATAATTGTTTACAAATTTATAGTCATGTAGCTTTGACTGGGAAGACTACGAATGCCACAATTCAACAGAAATGGCACTGTGAATTTGAATAGCTGAAATAGTCATAGCAGTAGAACGGTAAAGGAGAACAGCATAGACTGAGCTAATTTTATTTATGCAGAATCGAAGAATGAGGCATATTTCAGAACAAAAACGAAGATTTAATATCAAGGTTGGTTTCAGTACTCTGAACAGCTTGGTTTCAGCCAACTCCAAGTCGGTAAGTAACTTGGCAGCACTGACGGTTTAATATGGAATATAAGAAAGAGCCATTCTAAAAAGACTTGTTAATAAATTTAATCTCTTCACTGTTGACTGATAATGCCAGTCAGTCAGTGAAGATACTTGAACTGAGGGACTTGGAAAGGGAAGGGTGATAAATCCACATCTTATAGTCAAAAGAGCGTATGAAAGCACTTCATCTTTTAGCTGCTTTTGATGCAGCTCCAAACATTGAACAAGTCTTGTCTGATGAGATGCTGCAGCTTTAAAACCAACAGGGAAAGAAGGAAACTGGTCTGTGCAATCCTTTTTCTTGGCACCCCAGTAAGGAAAATTTTTTTTGTCATGTTTGCAGCGTAAGATGACATTTACTGTTATGCCACCTTTCTTCTGACATGGTGGTTTTAGATGTGTTCTGGTCCCTGTACCTGGACTTGAAAAAACTATGGTCCAGCCAGTATTGTAAGCTTATTCTGCCTGAACCATGAGCCAGTCAGATGTCAGGTAGGCACTGTTGGTACTATGCTGGGCCTGGCTTAATACACCTTGACATTTAGCTTGAGCTAATATACCCTCCTGTGAGCACAACTGGGTAGCTTAGGCTTCATGCTGTGCTAACCACAGCTGTGCTGCGTTTGGTCAGCTGAGAGCACAGCAGAGCAACCTTGTGTGCCTGCGAATACTGTTGAAACATGTCAGCAAGCCACAGGAAGAACAAAAATGTCCAGTGGAATTTCTAAAACTTCCTACACTGATGAGATCTCTACTTCCCAGGAGGAGTCAGGAGCCTGCCCAATTCAGATGATTTTGAAAATCCCTCTAGGACTCTTTACATCTAGTATCACCCAACTGCCTTTAAGAATTTGGCCTTGTGCCCACAGCCTTGCAAATATCCTCAAGGATTTTTTTCCCGTTAACTGTCGTTTGTGCATTGATTTACAGTGGAAAAAAATTCCCAACTGACTTCCCATTGTCAAATGACTTTGTCCAAATCAAGAACATATTCTGGCTACGCTAGTTAAGTTAGTGCACTAAATTGAAGTCAAAATAATTGAAACACGGAGTTGTCTGCACAACAAAATTCTAAATGTTCTTTAAATACCGGTACCTTTTGAAACATGAAAAAAATGAAAGTTTATTGTGCAGCATGTTGATTTGTTTACATAATTTTTATAGTTTTATACGTTTAGGCCATAAGTTGTCATAATTTCACTTCCTGATTTGAATAGCCTATTTGAAACATATAATCAGTTTTGAAAACTCAGCTTTAGTAAAATACGTGATTGTTTTATTTCTCAAGTACAGATCTTTAATTTGTTCCTGAAAACTGAAGAGTATTTTAAAAAAGATCGTGACACTGTTTCTGTCTCCTTTGGTGACAGCGAGACCATATTACCTTCTGTTTAATACTTTCAGGTTTCCCAAACTAAATAATCTATATTGTCAACTCCAAACAATGCTTCTAACAACACTATAAATCTATCAGCAGATGTAGCACATCCTTCAGTACTTAAGTAAGAATAGTAAATATTTTTAAGATGATGGGTAATGAAATAAAACATTTTAAATTATTAAAGTGCTTCTTTGTTCAAAGTACAAAAATGTAACCTGTGGAAGAAAACAACCACTGTAACCACATTTCTCTGTACTAGTGTGCAAACGAATCAGAGAAATGAAAAGTTTAGTGTTTTGCTCTGCCTGTCTGTGTGCTTTTGCACACAGTGAAGGAAACTTAAGAAAAGGTGCTGAAGTTCTTTTTTGGGTGTTGCAGCAGGTTAGTGGCAAACTCTTCATCTGTCTAGCTTTGTTCCAGAAAGTGAGCGCTGTGTTTGTGTTTGGTCTAGATCAGCCATGCAATCATGCTCCAGAAAACAGTAGAATATATCGCTAAACTACAGCAGGAAAGAACACAGATGCAAGAGGAAACCAAGCGCCTTCGGGAAGAAATCGAGGAGCTAAACGCTACCATCATGTGAGATTTGGGGAGCTTTCTGTAATGAAGCAGAGCAACTTGAATGTTGCTTTGGCTAACAGGGGATGTTTGCCTTGGATGTCATGCCAAACTACGATGGGTATTGAACGGAAGTAGAGTTGCTAACTTCCAGTCAAAAAGCATAGTTGCTGTGGGATGGGCATTGGTAGCAAACTGTGGGGATTTTCAGCAAGCTGTGAGCATGATTGTACAACGGTGGCAGCATCAGAAAAGATGCATCAGGTCAGTTAGAATAATTCTGAGAAGCAGCCAGTGACAAGTTTTTTTTAAAACTGTGCTCACTGAGTGATCAAACACTCTTTATGATGACTTTGCTGCAGTTTTCTTTCCAAATGCAGTCAATTTTTATAGGAAAATACGGCTGAGTACATAAGACACAGGACTTGCAATCAAGGAGCTTGCCCCTGACTGAACATAACTCTGATAAGTCACTTCACCTTCCTGGTGCCTCAGTTTCCTCTGTGGGTTTACGATAGTTAATGTACTATTGCAAAGCATGTTGAGAACCCCGGTGGTTTTTCTTTCATCTACAGAAGTGTTAGGCTTAGGCATTATGTTAGACTTATCAACAAATCAAAACCTTTTTTGTTTTTCTTTGACGTCTGTTTGGTTTTATTTTAAATTGATTTGTTTCTTAAGAATCTCTAACATTTTCTTCTGTAACATTGATCAGGTGTAACTCTAAATTTTTCCTTGACTCCTAATGTACCTTTTTCTAATTGGATGCCAAAAACTACTTTGTTCTATGTTATACTTTATTTTCGGTTTTGTTGCTTGTCATAAGCAGTGTGTAGCAGCTTTAGAAGTCACTTTGCTGTATGAATATAGACAAAATTGATGGGAAAACAAGTATGTATCTCTGGCTTTAACAATTAGATTCTGGGGGTGGTGTCATGCACTGGGAAGCCACCTCGGTTAGGGATACTGGGGATACACACTTTTCTCTTAACAGAATTTAGTATGGAAGAGAAGTGTGTCCTTTTGGGTGGGGATTCTGACCTCAGGACATCTTCTTTTCAGTTCTTGTCAACAGCAGCTCCCTGCTACTGGAGTCCCAATAACACGGCAAAGATTTGACCACATGAGGAGGATGTTTGATGAGTATGTGAGAAGCAGGACCCTGCAGAACTGGAAGTTTTGGATTGTATCCTTTTATATCAACCTACTGAACTCGAGGTTTGGTACTAATATATTTAAAGCCAAGGACCCTGGATTCTGATTCTGTGACTTTAAGCCAAGTTATTTCAATAACGTATGTCCTCAGTTTTCATTGACATCTATATGTGGATATGAATCCTTGCCTTATAGGCTGTCATGAGGCAGAACTTGTTCACCTTGAATTGTGGGAGGTAACTTGAAAGTAAAATGCAATACAAAGGCAAGGTTTTCTTGGTGAGTTATTACACTGCAGGAAATGTTTAATGGACTGTAGCTCTTGGAATCTTCTGGAAAAACTGAACAGAGAATAACAAAAGATTGGGGGGGGGAGAATTATTACAAACAATTACTGAAGCTGTTGCAATGGGAATTTAAAACACTTCTATATTCCTTTCCTTTTCTTTCTTCCATTCCTTTCCTTTTCTTTCTTCTGTTCCCCTTCTTTCCTTGTTTTCAGTTTATCATTTGTTACAACAGTGAATCGACTTAGTTTCTCTTTGCTTCTCCAATGCTAGCAGCTGTGCTTGTAAGTGAAATGATAATGCAAGAGGTAGAAAGACACACACTGAATGAAACCAAGTTAGCTGCATTTGTGCTGTGCTCTATAGACTTAACTAGTTTCAATCAAACATTATTAGCTTGAATCAGTGCAGGAATATTAGTAATTAGCAATGAGCAGTAGTGTTAACCTTCCCTTTTTCCATTAAACTTCATATCTTCATATAGCTATTTATTTGCACTTTATATTTTGTCTGTCTGTGTTCTGTGCTGCTTATTTCCCTCTAACTACCTGGATAATATGAGTATATATGTGCATGCTTGTGCATGCATGAAGTACAGCATTTTTAATGCTTTGATATGTGAAAATGCTTGCTTCGGTGTTTCCTGGTTTATGTTGGCCCTAGAAACTCTTCCTTTTAGCTTCCTTTTAGGAAACCATTTTTAGCAAGATTTCATGCAGTCTCTGATAACTTAGAGCTCGTGCAACTGTGGATCATCTGGATTCTACAGCACTCTGGAGCAATTTCAAGTTAATTATGAAAAATAGAAGTCTTTAATATAACAATGAAAATGATTATTTAAAGACAACCGTGCACAAGTTTGCTGACCGGATAGTGTGTTTATTTTATGCTGCTCCAAGATGTTAAATAGCTCCAGAATTTGGAAGTGGGACACTTGTAGAAAGTGGCAGAGGTTATCAGGGATGAAGATGCAACTTTCAGTAGCTGGGTTTTCTAGTATTTGAGGAAAGACAAAAGCTTTTGTAGTCGGTGAAAGACAAGGTTGCTAGGCAAAGTAATGTTCCCAAACTTCCCTTTACAAGTCAGGATGTAAGTGTAGCGGAACAGTTGTTGTAACAGCTGGATTGAATCCTTAACACAAGCTGACATATTTCAGAATGTCTTGCCGTAAAAGCTGACCAGGTCCAGGGGTGAGTGCTAATAATAATAATTAAAAAATCTCCTCCTTATGAAATGACTGTAAGGGCAGTTTCATTACAAATATGAAAATACCGTAGTTTCTGTTGCGTGTAGGAGGGAAATGAGTAATCTGGTCTTGGGCTACTAGAGATAACCCAAGAATAGAATACTCTTGAATATTAGAATATCGATAGAATAATACCCATGTTGTTCTTCCAGTCACTCTGTAAAAGTCTATAAGGGCATGTAAATCCCCTCAAGTATTCCAGGTAATTGTTAGACCTATCTTGATTGTCAGCCACAGTGAGAAACATGAGGGTGCATGACAATGCTGAGATTGGTTTGGACCACGTTCTCACGTGCTGCTGACTGTAGTCAGAAAATCCCATCTAGAGTAACGTGGTAAAACCACAGATTCTGAGCCTTCAGATGAGGTGGGGTGTTTGTTTTTTTTTTTCAGATTCTACCTGTAAGCTGGAATCTACGTGGTGAATTGTCGTGGTGATGCTATAACAGGCTGTTTTGAGTTCAAATATTCCAGGAAAGCTCATCTGAAAGCCTGAGAGCTGGGGTCAACTGAGGCTTGTGGTGGAGCTCTGTACGTTTTAATACACTACAGGCTAAGAATTCTATCTGCTCCTTTTCTGCGAGGAAGGTTATTGCCAACTCCTGTCACAGCTTGGAAGGATGGGCCTGTAGAAAACCAAAAGAAAAACCTGACAGTCCTCAGTTTGCTACTGTTCTGGTCCGCATAGATGCAGATCAGCAAGTCTGGTCCTTGGTGTGGGAATCCTTGCCATGCCATTGATCATCTCTGAGAATATGCTTATGTACTTTGAGGTCTTTGTTTAGCTGCAGTAGCAGAGAACTTGAGTGTTTGCTGAAAAACCTGCCTGAGAAATTGACTGAATACTTGTGCTGTTGGCCTGTGCTGGACTCACTATTGCCAGGCAAGACTCATCCAGGTCTCCCACCTTGGATGCATCTGTGGTGTGCTATGGTAAGTGGTGTCGTTACACTAAAGCTTCTATGTCCTTTTGCTATGAAAGCATCAGTGTCGTATGAAAAAGGTGACAACGGAGAAACTGAACAAATTACAGGTATGTAGAAGTTTCAGATACTCATGCGCTTGCAGCAGTGCCACAGTGTGCACTTGGTTTGAAGGAGATCAATGAGTTGTAAAGGAATTTTGCAAAAAATAATGAGTATCACTAGGAACTGAGATTCAATTTTTTCCTTTATCTCAATGTTACAAATTTCGAAAAATATTTTTTGAAATGTTGCAATTCCTCTAGTAGTTTGAAGTCCAAGTAGTTGAAGTCCATTTAGAAGTCCATTGTTTTCTCTGCAGACTGAGCTGTAGTAGCCTTTCCCATAGAATGTTTTGAACTCCTCCTTTGTTGTATCCCTTAACATTTGATGATTTCCAGTTCAGCGTTATTATTAAACCATTGTTTGAGTCGTTCAATGGGATGGTTTCCACAACAAGCTTTAAGGATCTGAATCAAACTGTAATGGCCTGGTTGGATCAGCACTGTTCTCTTCCTGTTCTGAGGCCAAGTAAGTGAAGTTCTATCCAGCAGTTATTCCAGATCATAGGAAGTGAGACCAAATAGTAATACTACTTCTTGAAAGTGCGAGGATGACAAAGAAAGCACGTGATGCTGAATATGACTTCTAGTTCCTTTTTATTACCTCAGTGGTAAGAACCTCTTTTGACTGTGAAGACACTTGGTTGCATGCTTAACACTGAGCAGAAAAAAAAATTGTTGAATATAGATACGGGGATTTAAACAGTCCCAAGCTGCATTTAAATTGTAAATACACTGCTCTAGTTGGAGTAAGTTTGGCAGTGTGATTTATCTCATTATGAAGGACGACTTCTGAGATTTGTGTTTGGCTTTGGAATGACCTTATGTTTGGGCATGACTGCTTGATCCTTTCCTTCTTGCAATTCAGCAAGTCTTTACATTTACAGTTATAATTGCCAAGTGGTGCTCCCTTTTGTAGAAGAAATAGGTGGGTTTTTTAAAAGTTCTAGATCTCCATTCCTTGTTCTCTGAGTACATTTCTTGCACATCTCTGTATATTGCAGTCGCTGTGTGTGGAGGTGTGCATGTTTTGCAGAAGTATTTCCATAATTCTGTCATGCGTAGCAGCCTTGCAGTACCTGCACGCTATCCTCCATGGATTTGTTTGCGCTCAGACTAATGGCTTTTCTTGATACTTTTCTGACTCTTTTTACAGTGGTGCTGAACACCCTCCGGCATCTAAGTACAACCACCTCAATTCTATCAGATCCATCGTGCCTGCCAGAACAAGCTGCTGAGGCAGTTAACAAGATGAACAAAACAGCTGGCGAAACCTAACAACCAAAGACAGTGAGTTGCTTATACAAGGGGTGGAGAACCTGCCAGTCTAGCTGCCTGGCGAGTCTCCTTTCAGTTGGTGCACTTTAGAAAGAATTCTCTCCATCACCTGAGACTCTGTTCAGAGCATCTGGCTCTGCCTTCAGAATATGTGGAAGTATGATGCAACGTTGTCATAACGTTTTGATTCCTCTTCAGTGCTGTGCTGTACTCCGTTAAGTGAGAAAACACCAAGCTCAGGTAAATTTAGCAGGTTTGAATCCTGCAGGCAGCAATATATCTCCATCAATGCAGCATGCATCTATATGCAACAAACATATTTCTATGAAACAGCTTCAAGTACTAAGTTCTCTGAAGTGTAAAATCTTGTACCCCAAGGAATGTTCACTTAAAGGGGAGATATACTTCCGATTTCATGAAACAAAATGTGCTTTTTGTTTTGTTTTCTGGTATTCAGTTCCATTTGTCTTACTTGAATAGAGAAAATTGTTAAACAGGATCATATTAAAAACCAAAGGAGAAGAAAAATCCATCGATGATGTCAACTCGTGGCAAAAATACTAGGAATTAAAATCTCAGGCTGTGTTTTGTGTATTTTTATTTTAATGAGTGTATCATTGCATATGATCAGTTTCAAGACATGCTTTATTTTCTAGCAAATAAAGCAGCTGATTTTTATTATTTTTTTCCTGATATAGCCATTGCAAGTGAGTAGCAGGCTGTGCAGTAAGTGCAAGAAAGCAGTTTTAGATTGATTCCGCAATTAGAGTAGATACATGAATTTCATACCTGTTTAACCTATGAACTGTTTTCTTGGACTCTGCAGAGTTCAGCTGCCTTCCTCATAAAAAGTGCACATATAAAACACATTCATAGATAAATATAGTAGCGCTTCAGAGACAAGAATTGAGTTTGTAATGCTAAGAAATTAGCTTTTTTATTATCTCAGAAACTGTATCAAGCCACATGGACTTGTAGTCAGTTCTTTGCTTCTTTATCTTCTTTGCTTGTTCTTTTTTTGCCTTTATCTGAAAAACATGAAAGACTTAGCTAAATTTGGTCTGTATGGGCAGGTTATGTTCAACATGAATTACAAAACATACAAAAATATGTTTGAAACCTGAAATACTGCATAACATTTTTCTGTGACAGTCTCAGCAAATACTGTGCTCTGCTGCAGATAAACTTAGTCTCATTACAGCAGTGAGAGTCTGTCCATTCTGAGACAGCACTGGGATCTCCGTTCCAGCTAATTGTTCGTAGTCTGGAATGATCCCATGACCCTTGTAATTCCACTCATTACTTGATTCTGATTCTTAAGAGCTATGCAAACTGTGGGTAATGGTTTCCTTGTACCTCTTCTGAGTAGTTTTCTTCCAGTTTCAAAAGCAGACTGCCTGGAGATGATTACCAGACTATCACAGTGCTAAAATGAGGAGCAGCTAAAACATTTGGGCATTGCACATGCTGAAATGGGGTCAGTAGGTTTCCCTTTGGGGAATGTAGGGTTTTTTCAGCATCGTCCCCAACCTTCTCTGCTTGGTGGGCTAAAGTTTAAAAAGAAACAATAGGCTTGGGGAGTGGGACTAAGCACGGGGAGTATTTTTCTTTCTTCTTTGTCCTGAGATTTTGCGGCTAATGCTGCAAATGTTGCAGGGTTCGCTTATGTGTGAGCAGGACTGTAGCAAGAAGGTGGCATGAAAGGTTAACCCCAGGGCCTTCTCCCTCAGCAGAGGTACTGTGAGTTGAGGAACTGGGAGCTGAAGGAGACTGCTCGAGGGGAAAGGAGCCAAGGGGGAAGACAAAATGGCATGATCTTAAGTACCAACATGCCTTTCTGTAGCTGTGCAGACAAATGAGGAGATGCTCTTTTTTTTTTTTTTTTAAACAGTAGATCTGACATATCATTTGAAGTTTGTGGCACATGTGAAAACCTGTGTCCCTCTGACAGAACCAACAAAAATCCTGACCTCAACTAAGCAATGGTTTGTTGAAATAGGGTATAAAGGTTGTCATAGTAATTAAATTGTGAGTAGAATTTCTGGCGGGATCCATATTTAGGTCTTTCATACATAATGGTGTAATCAATTAAGCAATATTCTTTGGGATGCATCTGGATAAAAAGTGTTGAATAAGTGTAAATTCTTTTTTAAATCAGTGCTTTAAATCCTCCTATTTTTATCACTGATTGTGAACTTGATTCCAGTAAAGTCATTTAACACTGTGATTAACTGGGGAGCGTCCCTCAAGTTTGTTCTTTACTGGGCTATCTCGCTGAGATGCATAGATATCTACATGCGTATTTGCATGTTAAAAATATGTATCCGGTTTTCTAGAAAGAAATCAGTAGGCAAATTGTCCAAGAACAGACCCACTTGTGTTTTTGCTGTACTTTTCAGATGAACAGATTCTGTAATGCCTCCCCTGCAGTGTGGCCTCCTGCCTGTCAGGCAGTGACTGTGCTTGATTTTTACCATTACTAGTATCAATAACATTAGAGTTTTGTCTCAGCAAGCAAAGTGCACTACAAGCATACTTCAAAGCCCAGGGAAGTCTGATGACTTCTAAGCTTAATCCAAACATCTCAGATCTCACTGAAGGGATTGGAAGCTGAAAGGGACCTTAAAAGAATAGGAAGGGGTAGTGTAACTGAACGGCTGAAAATTTTGTCCTTTAGCAGTTTTTATCTGGATGTGGATGGATGCTTATTCCACCATGAGCTGGTTACAGTTGAAGGGAGAGTGCTTATTTTGATAGGTTGTGGTGGAGAACAACAAGCTCATGGCACTATTAAAAGACTGCAAATCCTAACATAGTAAAGAGAAAAAAATTAAATCAAAGATTGCTTACTTAGGCAGGAGTGTAGGAGGGAGGGAAGGAAAAGTGAAAAGATACTTTCCACGTAGTGCAATTACCAGAAATGATGTGGTTGCTCTTTGAAGCAGTGATTCAGTGTATTTTTGTCACCTTACTATTGCAAATCAGAATTCTTTTCTTTTATCAGTGAACCTTGCGAGGGGTGTAATTTCACTGCATTTGGAAACACAGGAGGAAAAAGCTGCTTTGTGTCTCACATCTGCACAGTAGAACTACTAAGGATTGTTATGAAAAGAGAATGACCACTTATCTATTAATTCCTGCATAGTTTTCCGCTTTGGTTTGTATTTGAACTCCTTAGTCTGTCTTTCTTACCCATGGAGGAGTCTAAAAACTGTATTTCTTTAAAAAAACAAGTTTGGTAACACTTTCTCCCCTAACTTAAGTGGTGTAATTTCCTCAGTGTCACCAAAGTATACTTAAGCAAGCAAAACACACAGTGCCTATAGTCTACACACAGTTGCAGATGATGCATGTCTGTCTTCAGTGAATTGGTGCTAAACTTTGAAAGAATCCCCGTATAATTGAATACAAGTCATATTCAACCAAATCCAACATATCTCATTCAATAAAGAAGTGGCTAGATAAAATATTTGTGGCCTGTGATACGCACAAAGTCGAACTAAGATTGTCTAGTGGTTCCTTCTGACCTTGAATTCTATTAATCAATATATTATAGATGGCCCCCACCCCAAACAGAAGTTCTGGAGAACTTGTGCGTTATCTGGTGTAGTTATTAGGCTTGTATGATGCTCCCTGTTAGGAGGAGGAATAAGCGGTGAAAGTCCAGGAGCAAACTAGAATTGAAGAAATTAATGAGTAGTAGGAACAGAGACAAGTGCATGCTTCATCTTGGCAGTTTGATCTCTGCACAAAACCAAAGGATTCTTGAATAATACCATTTGACCCGATTGGCGCGTTCTTCCATGCTTTTCTAGACCCCTCGGGAAACCTTCCTTGAAGGGAGACTTATTAGAATGTTTCCGTCTGTGCCTTAGATCTTGGCGTCATGTATGCATTTGATTTATCGTAAGTCATACATTCTTCACCCTAATTCAATGCTATGTGGAAAATTCAGTGAATTGACAAAGTGGGGCTTCCCTGGGTTTTAAGAGGATTTTGTCTGTGTGGCATTACTGTGTCCCTTTGAAACTGAGGTGGTAAAAAATTTTGTGCATGTATGGAAAAAATTGCTTCTTGCCTGCTGACTTCACCGTCCTCCACTCCCATGTACACAAGCACATACGTACACATGTACGTGCTGTCATACCAGAAGTTTGACAGAAACCCAGTAAATATGCAAATGCTTAAATCTCTAAATCTGGAATGGCTTGAAAAGACAAAGGGCTGTCAAATTACATTGAAAAACAGCATCTTTTTACTTTATATCTTCAGGGTTTTTAACAGTCCCTTGAGAGTGTGTGTGTGTATGTATGCATGTGTGGTAGAGGGGCTGATAAATTTTTTGTTTGCTTTTGAAGCCCAGAACTCCTGAAGAGCAGTTTGAGAGCAGGAGAGGGAAGCTCACTGCAAAAATGTTCAGTAAGATAATGCTTTTGTAGTACAAATTATTTGAAAGCTATTTCACTTTCTTTGTTTCTGGAGTGGCTAATTCTTACCTGTATGTTGCCAATTAGAAGATACTGCTGAAAACAGAATGGGTTAATTATGCTGACCTTTTTCTTTTTTTCTTTCTTTCTTTTTTCGTTCCTTTCCACCTTTATTGCATGGAAAAACACCAAAATCAAAAGGCTGATGATACCTGGTTTGGGTGTTCTAGGGATTCAGTCGTACCAATCTCAGAGGACTATGGACAACTGTTGATGACTTTTAGGAGTTTTTTTGATTAGATAAGACAACAGGAGTTTTTGGAAATGTTTCTATGTATTTCCTATAATTTTCCTATTTCCTATTTATACACTTGAATTTCAGAGGAGATTGTTTGAGTTGGTGGTTTGTTTTTTTTCTTTTGTGGGGCCCCAATATTGTTCCCATAACATCAGTTAAGGCTTCAAGTTTCCTTTTGTTTTGTTCTTGGTTGGATTTCATGCTCATTTACTGTGTTAGAGCAGAAATGGTAGTACCGAATGGTAGCTTGATCTGTAAAACTTGATTCAGTTACCAAGAAACACATCTTAGGTATATAATAGAATGACTTTCTAGCCATTGTCTGAACTGCTTTTATATCTGAACTTTTCCAACATGAATAAGGTTTCGAATCAAAAAATGTCAATGTTAGGAGCAAGCCTTTTAATCAACAATACAGTGAATAAATTGCTCTTTTTCTTCTTCTAACCTTGTATTTAAATGTGTTTTAAGTGAATGAAGTTCATTCTTGTTAAAAAAAAAACAAAACGTGGAGGTGTGAGGACTTCAGGTTGTGCTCTTGCTTTGCCTAGGTTTCTTGTTCAGTTGCATGACACAACTTCTGTTGTGCTGTTGATATGTAGCACTTTTCAGTAGGTCTGTTAAATTGTGCAATGCATTTTTTTTATATTTACAACCAAAACAATAAAGGTTATTTTTTGGAAGAAACTGATTGTAATGCCTTTATTTTCTAACTGGATGTGGGGAAGTGGTGAGTGGACTTGTTCCTGGACCAGGACCAGCACCTGCCGTCCTTTTTGCAACTCTGAAAGGTGACAAGGACTCATTTCCCTATTAGCAGTGCTGAAGGTTTCCCCTTTGGGATCTGTGTGTTTGACTTTCCCATTGCAAGGCTTATAGCCTCTACTGATCTTCTGAAGCTTGGACTCCTTTTAAGAAACTCAGTGCCTCTTGGGCCTTTCTTGACTGAAAGGATCAACTCACTCTTGTAAGGTCCAAGTAAGCTCATCAATGATTGCTTTTTCTCATGCATTGGCCACCAGGCTCTATTTGCTCTGTGCTGGGTTGTTCCCTGTCTCACCAGAGTAAATGTTAGCCAGATGAGCAAAAATTGAAAATTGCCCTCTGTGATCAACTCTGCTCCCTTTCACTGAAGTAACTTAGAGACTGGGGGTGAACAGGTGGGCTAAAGTACCATCTCCACAAGTCCACATGTCTGCAGAGTGTACATGTTTCTTCACCTTAAATAACCACTGAGCCTACTCTTTCGCATGTTGCATAATATAATTTTCCAAATGTATTGACGTTCTGATGTGTTCCTAAAGTGATCGCACCCTTATTGTTGTTAATTATATAAAGCATAACAGTGAGAGCAAGCTCTTTTGTCAAAACTAAGCAGACAAACATCTATTTATTTCTCCACCTACTTCTAACAGGTGCTAGGTAGTTAGACCAAAGTCAAAGGTAGCTCTGATATTTCTCCAAGAAAGGTAAAACTCTTAAGCCTGTAGGGGCTGCACCAATGCATTGACCCCTGATGGTCTTACTTTCTTGCAGGCTTGGATTTCGGGTTCTTGACTGACATACTGCCTGAACAGTGGACTCCACAGAGCAGCAATGAGGTTGGATAACACAGTATTCCCATGGAATTGATGCCAGTGTTAGGCATTGAGCTGCCTAAGTCCATTTAAAAAATGAAACTAGTAACATTTCATCTTTGCATTTAATGACTGATTTTTGTTTTTCCCTGGTAGGGCACTTCAGGTCTCTCTGCTTCAGGTGTCACCTCACTGGTATATTGGATTTTCTTGCCTAGTTGAAGCAGCATTGGGTGACTGAGGCTGTAATTGAAGTGAAAGGTAATAGATGAGTGAGAAGAGGGGGGTTATTTTAAAATCATTGCCCAAGAGTTGATGCCAGTTAATCTCATCCTTGTGATTGGCGGCTTTCACTTAATATAGCTTGTAATAACTTTTGATGAGTTAATCCTGTGGTTCCAGGAGAAGGTATACCAGTTTTCTAACTGTTTGCATTTAATTTTTTTAATATCTCTAGCTTGATCCCACATAAAGCATTGTGGTAGGAAAAAGCAGCAAATAACAGTGTTATTTAAATGGTGGTAAAGTAACACTTCAGCCTGACTTTGCTCTCGACCAAGCATTATAAATGCCAGTGTTACTGCAATGATGCTATCAAACCTCTCTGGGAGGAAGCTGTGGCTGGAGAGCACTGTTTCTTTACTACTGATTTTGTGGAGATTTCACTGAGGCTGGTGTAACTGTAGCTGGTGTGCCAAAAGACAGTTATTGAAATGGCTTATTTTTGTGGCTGATTCTGCTAATCCTTGAACACTGCTAAAAGTGGACCTACATTTGCTCTGTGGAAATTATGCCAAAGGAAATCACTGCTGTAAGGGAATCATTGGCACTTCAATGGGCAGGCAGCTCAGGGCTCTCTTTATACATAAAAGAATGGACAGCAATGCTCACTAGATTTTTAATTTTTTTTTTTTTTTTTTAATTTTAACCTGTATTTACCCTCAGGAGCTCTTCTGTGTGTATTCTTATCCCTGAGGACTTTCTCCTCCTGACCATGGTCATCACCAGGAGATGGGCAGACAATTAATAATTGGGTTTTGGGGAAATTCCCTGTGTGCAAACACAGAAGAGTCCCTGTTGTCATCCAGAGAGATGTTTAACATGTTCCTGTCTCGGAACAAGCTGTATCGCAAACCCTAACACCTTTCCATCACAAAATGGAAACAAACCCACAAAAGATTAGAGTCACTGTGTCCCTAAGACCTGTTGCTGTCTGCCCTTTTGACACTTCTTACAAACCCCATCTGTGACTCCTCCATCTCAACTGTTCATAGCTCATAGGCCTTGAAAGCCAACAGCTTCATTTTGAATCAGGAAAAATGGGGAACTGCTTTTCAAGAAAGCTTTGCTGGTGGCCACCTCATTATTGCAGCAGAGATGCACAATGCGATGCAAGTGTATGCCCCAACTTCCAGCCCTCCAGGGCTGAGGAGGATTTATCTGGGCCCTGATGATCCTGATCTGCAGATGTTCTCACACTGTTCTGTGTGGGGCTAGCAGTCTTCTCCTCTTGGGGGTGACTTGTCTGAGCCTTTCTCTCTGTGAATGCTCAAGTCATCTTTTGAGAATCTCTGAGCTTCAGCATGAGCTTTTGAGCACTCTGCCTTGGGCCTGGGCAACAGAGGTCCTGAGAATCTCTTGCAAAGGAAGCCACACAACCACCTCTGTGTTAGGGCTAGTGTTGGCTCTCACATCTTCTCTTTACTATGCAGTCCAAGCTCAGTCATCCAACATGTGACTCTAACCTGTCTAGTGTCCCTCCCTTTTCTGAAGCTGCCCCATCTTCTCAGCGAAGTGGGAAGAGCTTTTCAAAGAAGCCTCTACATCTGCCCAAGGTTGACAGGGAACCAACTGTATCGGGATAGATGAAAGGACAGTACCTGAGCAGCCACACATACATAGGTTACCTACAGATAAACTCTATCTGCCAACATCAGTGGCTGTTTGCCATATGAGCTTGTGGAAATGAGCATAATGCAGATGTCAGAAGTGCTTTGGTGATACAGTCGTGTCACTTTGTGCATCAGACTATCTGCAGTCACTGTTTCTGTCTCGCTTACCTAGGCAGGCACTTACACACTCATTCTGACTCCTCGGTGAGGTGCTGGTCATCACTTCCTGACCTCAGCCCTTTCAAGTTTGATGTTCTGGTATCAGCCAGCCTGTCTGCCTTGCTGCATCCAAAATCCTTGTGGCAAAGTGCCGTTCTCTTTCAAGCACATGTGAGGAGAACAGCAGCTTGCCACAGTTTTACATAAGCTTGTGTCTCCATGCTTCAACTGTGCATCCTGTGTGTGTGAGCTCAGACTGTTGAGGTGAGCTGAGTCTGCAGGGCTGGCAATACAATTCTGTGCCCCCGTGGGAAAGAACAACTCACTCAGGTTGCTCTTCCCATGACATGAATTGGGACAGACCATCTGACTCACTTAGCACCTTGTTTGAGCTTCTGAGAAAATCTGTTTCCCTTTCCAAGGAAAACACTTTCATTTAGCTATTTACATATTCAGAAGGTGAAAGAAAAGATGTGCATGAGAGAAGAACGTGCAGGGAGTGGCCCTGTGTGGTCCTCTGGTTCAGCAAGGTTTAAGTGGTTTGTGTCAGCCATTGGAAAGGGTGATGTCTAAGCTGTCAGGATGTAAGTGTCTTCTTGCTTGTAGTGGTTTGCTGACCCTACTTGATATGGTCAGTAGATGTTGCTTCTGCCTTGGGGATAAGCACATCCCTAGTCAATGATACTTTTCCATTCACTCTTCTCTCTCTTAAAAATTAAGTATGTTGAGGTTGGAATTGCTGGAACTTGGAAAAATTGGTAGACCTGGAACTAAGCAGAGTAAGTGAGAGAGTGGCCCAGCCACCATTGTGTCTCTGCTTCTCCAGGGGTTAGCACTGAGACTTCCAGGACTGGCAGGTGCCTTTCTGATGCAGAAGACATCATGAGTAAATACCCACCTTTGGACTCAACATGCTTGCACGAAGCTCACACAGGTCAGAGAGGTGGTTTATTAAAACATTATTTGAATTCAAGGTGTGCTAGTGTGGCAGTAACAGAGAGCGAGCTGTGCTACTTGCGTTAACATCAGGAAGCGGGGTAACAGTCTGAGATCTGCCCACATCTTTCTGCCTGTCACCACTATCTGACATCTCTGTAGCAGTGTCTGAAATCAGTTCCATTTGGGAGGAGTTCTTCCCCTGACTCCAGCAAGGAGCTTGGTCCCTCTGTTCCTCTTGGGAAACTAGAACACTTTTCTAGGACCCTCCTAGACAGATGCTTTTTGGGGACTAGCAGTGACTTGGCTGATGTCAAGAAACCACTCTCCCTGGAGAAGTCTGGGCAGAACAGGGCCAATTCTCCAGCAACGGGAAGAGGAAGAGCTACAGCTGCGTCGGCACGAATAGCACCATCTTGAAGAACCACTACAGCAGAAGGGTGAGTTGGGCACTGATGTATTTTGCATAGAGAGGATTTGAAAGGAGGATGGAGGAGATTAATTGGTATCAAAATCCCTCACTCCAGTTCCTCTTAGCCTTTTCACAGCCTTGCAGAGAAGGAGCACTGGTACCACTGGGATGCAGGGGCTCAATCCAGCTGCAATGCCCTGGACATTCAGAGCATAAATCTGAGTACCCTTGAGCAAGGTCAACCCTGCACAGGGCTGTGTGCTGGTATGGACCACCTTCAGTGAACATAGGGCATGGCTGCAGAAAGAGGAGTATCCTTTACTTGTGTTTAGGTAGGCATTTCAAGTCAAATTATTTTTTTTAATCTAGATAAATAATATTAATTTTGGAAGTCATTCTAATGCTTAGACTGACTTGAACTTTGTATGGTAATTTAGACTAAAATAATTGTATTATTATTAACCTTCCCATTATTTGGGGTAATGAGGAGTTGATACGAAATAAAGGAAAAACAAGTATATGACAAGTCCTGTTGCTCCTAGACCATTTGAGTGTCTGCTCTGTTATCGGCTGCAGGAGCAATAATTAGCTCAGCCACATTTTGGGGCACTGGTTGTGCCTGAGCTAATCCAGCATGTTTCCAGCAGAGCTGGTGCTGGCCATGAACCATGAAAATTGTAAACCCAAACCAACTCGAACTATGATGTAGAAGCTGCAATAATTCAGCCTTCAGAAGCGGGGACTGATTAGAAAACAATTTACCCACTGATGGATCCAAACGAGAAACCACTTGGGATCTTAAGAAACAAAACTGCTTCATGTCTTTGAATAAAAATGGATGGGAAAGGAGGATATGTGCTATTTCTATTATCTTTAACATAAGGACCAGAAACAACTAGTTCAATTTGCTGTTTAATAAAACACTAGGTTTTCAGTGCAAAAAATACTGTAAAAAAGAATTAGATAGTAAAAAGAGAATCCAGCAATATTAGTTTTGTTTAGTCTCATTTTAATTAAATTCCAGGTTCTATCCAAATATAATGACAGAAAATGAGGAAAACCATTCACCTACTATGTAGCAAATATGTCATTCATCCTTTTCAATATTAAAATATAAAAGTTAAAAATCTGAATAAATACGTATGAACTATAAATTGCTTAAATAAATTCATAAAAATAGGTGTATTATATAAAGTCATAAATACAATTCATTAGCAGAGAGAACTACAAAATCAATCTACTGACAACTTTTCTTTTGAAAAATACTTGCAAGATAAAAATATAAATAACATTAAAATTACTGAAATCATGCTTTCCTGTTTGCTTATTTATGTCATGACTGGTTAATTAAATCACCCTGACTTACATTAGTCCATCCTTTTTATATGCTGTTGCAAATGAAACAGTATAAATAGTTTTATAATAAATATTATCAATAACTTAAGACATTCATCCTTTAAATATTAAATTAAACTAGATTATATAGTTATAATACGTAAAATAGCAAGTACTTCGTCAACGTTGCTCCTGGCATCAAACTAATCACCTAACTACTCATAGGTCACATTTAGCCAAGTCTCTAGTATCCTAAAGTTATTTTTTTCATCCTGGCATATTACATTGCTGCTGAAGAGTACATTTTTGTCGTATATTGCATCAATTGTTCATATTTCTGTAAAACCTGCCAGATGTATGTCTTCTTGTCTGCCAATTTCATCCTCTGGACCTGGCTACAATCTGTCCACAGAAGGTCCTCGTTCTTGCAGGTGTAAAGCGCAGCTCGTTCACTCAATGTCACATTTAGCTGATTGATATTTGCATCGACAAACTGAGTTAAATTCTTACCACAGATTAATTCTATATCACTTCTTAAGTTTTGCAAAATGCGGTAAAAATTGTGGAAAATGCAGCAATCTGCATCAAAAGCTGGGCATTCAGGTATTTTCTTCACCATGTCTTTGGCTTGGGAGTCAGCAGTTAGCCAGCTCGCAGTTTTGGGTGTTACAGAGCTACACACATTCTGTGGGGGAGGAAGAGGAGAAAGAAATTATTAATCTTTTATTTTACATCCTTCCTGGTAGTCACTTCACATTTGAAGGTCCAGGCGCATACACATCTATCTATCTTTCAGTTCGTGTATGCTTGGGGGTTTTTTGTTATTGACTATATTACCATCTACATTCCTTTTATTGAGTAGATATTGCACACTAACTGTGGCTATGATTGAGCAATACTTTCTGTCTTAATACCCTGCTTGGCTTTGTTTTGAGTTTTTCTAAATTTTTTTTTTTCTTTGCTATATGGGCAAAACTTACTTATGCAAGAGATTTGCTTTTGCTTGAGCTTATTTTGATCTGTTTCAGTAGAGATGATGTTGATTTCAAGAATGAATTCAGGGGAAATGTTTGTGTTTATTTTTATCCACTTACTCTTGGGAACATGTTCCCAGGATCTGAAATTTGTCTGAAGCGTTGACACTTGGGTTCAGTGCACATTTTACCATCTCCAAGGAAAGGATGAGTGAGCAGGATTTTCAGCAGAAGGGACCCTGGCTGCTCTAGTACTAGGATCGGACCAAAAAGCAAGGCACTTCTCTCCATGTTTCCAGTGATCTGACTAGTTTCCTCCAAAAAAATGCCTGCTTCAAGATCAGCGTGACTCAGGAGACCAAGAAGAAACAATGCATTTAGTCTGGAGGATCACAGCTAGCAGTTAGCTGAGGCAAAGCGGCCCAAACTTTCCCTAGCTGTCCTAGACATTGCTCCAACTCTGCCCTAAAATAATGCAATGTAAATGCTTTCATTCTTGTATGGAATACAGAGAAGAGACTGGTTTAGGTTCTGACCCAAATATTTCTTTTCTGATGGTCTTTCTAGTGTTTTATAATAATTCAAGAGATTTCTCCACAGACATAGACGCAGGAAAGGCAAAGTAGTACTTACATAGTTTTTAAACAAGGTAGTGGCTTGCCTTTCTATAACTGATGCTAAGGGCTTTATTCTGGTAGTAAAATGCTTCTGCCTTTGTCCTGTAGTATTGCTTTCTTCTGAGATGGCTGTTGGTGCCAAGGAGCCCAAAGGAATCAGTGAGCAGAAGAGGAAGATGGCAAACCTGTTGATCTCTGCATTCAAACGAAGAGGGGAAAGAGGGAGGGAAAAAAAAAAAAAAAAGAAAGAATACGACAATTAGTCTCAAGCCTCTACATCATTTTTGCAAAACTTCCTGGTTTTATGCAGCGTGCTAAATTTCTAAAGCATATAGACATTAAGTGGCTGAGCTAGCAATGAACATCAACCAGTGCAACCTTACAACGCATAGCAAGGTTAAGTCCCACCCACCTGCTCGGCGTTTCATGGCGGGTTTGGAGAGCAGCAGGCTTGGTCGAAAGCTGGCTGGATGTTGGCGTTCAAGCTGCTTGTTGCCTGGAGTGCTGTAGATGTGGACAGCCAAGCTGTATTTAAGTACTGTGGAGTTTTGCGTCAGTGGCTCCCTCATGGTTTTTGGTTTGTTTTTTTTTTTTTGCGGGTAATAGTTTGGGGTTTTTTGTTTTTTTGAAAGATTATATCAAAAGTTGGTTCAAATGCGTCTTCACTGATTGTGATCTAGATGCAGTTTCAAACTGACACAGATGATCTCCCGTATCATCTGTTTGACTAGGAGTTCAGGATGCTTGGCTTAGCTATCCCATCTAAATCCTTGGGCTCTCCAAAATGTAGGATTTAGAACATAAGCTCAGTTGTGTTTTTTAAAAACATGGTTGGAGCCCACAAAGCTAGCAACCTTCTACTGCAGAGTCAATGTAAGAGTCAGCTAATGTGGGGAGCGAAAAAGCCATGAGGGGCTCATGTGCAAGGCAGGTCAGGCATCCAGGTCAACATATAAATCCTTTTGCTGGATGTCTGTAAGACCTTGTCCCCAAAGTGCGACCCCCTCATGTAACCCAGCAGTGGATGTCCAGGGTCCCACCTCCCCATCTCTGTCGCCCGTCTCTCTGACTCCCCTGAGGCTCTTTTCCATTTCCAGTAACTAAATGCAGGAACTTCTCGTACACACCAAAACAGAGAAAAATTGTTCCGAGGTTTTACAAGTGTGAGGCTGCAATCAGAAGAGGATATACAGAACAATCGATAGTTTAAGACAGAAAGGAGGGCAGAGGAGACCTCTAAGAACATTCCTTTGTGAAAAAGCAAAGCGACATGTACACACTTGTACTTCCCACCTCTGTGACAAAAGATAGGCCTGAAAGGTGGTCATGGATTCAAAGATGGAATGTGTGTCACGTAACCAGAAAACTTTCAAGGATCAACACGTTGGTGGCAAAATAATCAATTCTGTTTTCCATGTGAAATAATCTGTCTCTGAAAATATAAAGCTTGGTGTGCGCATGAGCTCCTCTGAAGTGCCTAGGACTGGTACAACGTCTGTTCTCTGGGCTGAACTGATGTCCAAGGCTTGAAATGGGAGTAGACATTTCCCCTGTACTATGTTGCACTGGAGGTCCCACCAGCCTGTAACTTCAGGCCTCAGTTGTTTGCTTGAAGCCACAATAATGGAGATTCACAAACTGAATGTGGTTCCGCCACATGCTGCAAGGGAGCCCCGGACAGCCAAGCAAAGGGATGGAGCCATCCCACAGGGATGCATTTCTTCTTGCACAACCTGTGTTCCCAGGTGCTAAACAATGCAAAAAAAGAGAATGAGTTAATCATGGCCTACGGCATGAGGCAGCAGGCAGCGTGGAGGAGTGCTGGAGAAGAATCAGAAAAGGACAGTTCTGGCAGACACGTTTTTTAATGGAGGTTTTTATTATTATTTGAGGTAAAATGGAGAAAGAAAGAGAGAGAGATGTTCAGGGTGTTCTTTAGGAACATCCCTACAAAGACAACGATGGGTACACATGGCTCCTTTCAGGTAGAAGGGTGCTCTTGGAGGGTTGCTTGTTTGGAAGCACCAAAAAAGCAGAGAGATGCAGCAGGTTAGTGCCCTGCAGTGCGTTGCGAGACATGGAAGATGTGTGAGCTTGCACACACAAGAGACCATTGGGCATCAGGCACTGCCAGTCCTCTTCCAGCTGCCCCAGATGGGTACTGCCAGGGAGGACAGACAAGGAACCGCAGCCAGTTCTTCCTCCGAGAGCGGGGCCGATGACAATGGGGTCCAGTTATTTGTAACGGTGATACAAATAGGAGAAACAGCTTGGCTTTTCCATAAAACACGGTTCAACCACTGATATAATGTTTTTTCAAAGATTTTTGGAAGATTTGACTTCATTTTCTACTGAGCTGAGGATAGAAGTTTACCTGGTTATTCCATTCCATGGCATGCCACTGTCTCTCGGGGTGTGCATGCTCTGCACATCCTTGCCTATCTGTACATAGCTGTGATAAGCTGCTGAGCCGATAAGGGAGCAGATCGGCATCCGTACTGTAAAACCCAAACCGAGTGGAAGTTCAGCTTTCCACCACGTAACTGCCAGATGCCACAGAAAATCTGCAATTCATTTGGTGAAGTTTTGCTGACACAGGCTGCTCTGTAGACTCCCTGAAATGGAATTTGTAGCCACTACCTCAACACCTATTGCTGGAAAAAGCAAATAAACCTCTGAGCACGGAGACCTGAATCTGACCTGAGACAGACCTGTGGCTTTTGTTCCTGGGACTCATCTACTTTTTCCAGGTGTGGGAGCTGGTATTTTTAGCTGTGAACTTTGTTTTCCGATGGCCTTGCGCTGCAAGTGAACAGCAGTGCTTTTACAGCTAACTGAGAACCTGACTGCTTCCTCCCCGAAACTTGAGTGACACTCAGGATGTAGATAAGTGAAATGCCGCATGCCATGCCACAGGTCCTTGGCCAGGGCACAGGGCTGACGCTGCCCCCTGCAAACGCCGCATGAGACCGCCCGCTCTTGCCCTGGTGGGGAGCAGCCCCCAGAACCCAGGGGGGAGATCCAGAAAACCAGGGATTTATTCCCAGTTTGGGGACCTCGATGCCATCCCAGGCTCGCTCCGCAGCCCCACTTGCAGAGCTTGGTCCTCGGTCTCCAGGGCATCCGTGTCCTCGCCGTCTCCTAGCGACAGGGACGCTGCTGCCAAGCCAGGGAATTCCCTGCCGAGCTGGGGCTGGATGGCAGCACCTGGCCGCTGCAGCATCTCGGCTGCTTTTCAGGAGCACCTGCGGCACCTGAGTCTGCAGGACTTCCCCTGTGGCCTTGGCAGCTGGGTAGGGGGCCGAGGGGTACAGCCGTGGGACGTGGCAGGGGGGTCTGTGGTCTGCAGGACTGTCACTGCCTCTCCTCTCTCCCTCTCTGCAGAACAAGTCCCGTTTCAATGCACGCAGGAGCCCCCGTGGAGGCCAGCCAGGGCAGAGGGCAGACCCAGCTGGGCAGGAGGAGGCCACGCCACTTGGCGAGGAGAGTCCTGAGGCGCTGATGGAGCTGCTGAGCGACTGGCACAGCCCCTGGGCCCTGCCGCCAGACTGCAGCCCCCAGGACCAGCACCTGCGGGAAATGGCTGTGCTGGCACCTGAACTCGTCCGCGGCTCCAATGTCTTCCAGGTCCTCAGGTCCCTGCGTATCGTTGGCAAGGGAGTAAGTGCAGCTGCTGGTGCCCGTAAAGCTACCCGTCTCCAGGCCAGAAAACCACTTCTTCCTGTTGGGAGGGAAAATGGGAAAATATCCTGGGAAAAAGTCACCCTCCCCATCCCAGGGTCTTCCTAGATGCCACTATTGCAGCTGGGGTAGAGCTACTGGCCCCCCCACCCTGTGTGTTGCACTAGTCCGTGTTACATGTATGTCACACGGATCAACACTACATGTCCACGTCACCTTGGTCATGACGTGGCTCAGGGACGCGTTGGCCAAACCCAACTCTTTGCAGGTGGAGGAGGTTGACCAGGGTCTGTTGCAGTTGCAGCAGCTGGAGGAGCTCATCCTCAGTGCCAACCAGATCAGGAGGATAACCTCGGCCAACCTGCCCCGGACACTGAAGGTGAGCAAGCAATACCTTGCAACAGCAGGATGGGGAAGGAGGTCCCGTCTGGGAACGCAACGCCAACCGAACAGCTCGAGGGAGTGCTCGGAACAGCTCATTGCAAAGAGTGTTTGTTGTTCCCTCTGCCCCGGGCAGGTCCTGGAGCTCTGCTGCAACGCTGTGGCCAATCTCCAGGATCTGTGCGCTCAGCCTCCTCCAGAGCTCCAGTACCTGGGGCTGGGATACAACAGACTGCGTGGCCCTTCGCAGGACAAGTACCTCACTGCGGCTTTCTGGTAATGCTGCAGGCTGAACGTGGGCTCCTGAAAGGGAGGTGGGCAGATGTGAACAGATGACCTCAGGCCATCAAGGTGGCATGTGTTAGGAAGTTACAGCCCTTCAGCAGGGTTGGTTTTTTGCTCTGTGTCCATTGCCTGCGCAGAGCAGTCTGTCTCTGTTTGCTGTCTCACATTCAGACATTGTCCTGGACCGTGACCAAGGGGTGGAATGGGGAGATCACCTGTGGAGCTGCCTTGACACACTGCCCACTGCAGTTCCCATGTCCCTGGGCAGCTTCCTTTTTCCATGCCCTTCCCAAAGCCCCTGATAGGAGTCTGCCTTGGGCAGGATCTAAAGCTCAGGCTGCATCACCGATTGATGCAGTGGAGTGGTTAATGGATGCTAAAGAAACACAGTTTTGAGTTGTGAGGCAGACTGGCAATGGACTATATGGCTTAGGAATTTGGATTCCCTAGTTTGACTTGGTTTGTGCTGGGGAAACACAATTTTTGTTTCTTTTTTTGACCCAGGGCAGTAGCTCTCTATCCTCAGATGGGTGCTGTTTGCCTAACCTTCTTCTCTGGGTTGTCTCCTTAGGCCAAATCTTGTCTCCCTTGACCTGAGCTTTAACAACTTCACGGATCTGCTGGGGCTGGTCTCCCAACTGTCCAGTCTGCAGAAGCTCCGCATCCTGGTGCTCCAAGGGAATCCACTGGCTCTCAT
This sequence comes from Cariama cristata, assembly GCF_000690535.1. NCBI lineage: Eukaryota > Metazoa > Chordata > Aves > Cariamiformes > Cariamidae > Cariama > Cariama cristata. The sequence goes on along the minus strand of NW_009637271.1, from coordinate 6,387 downwards.
TCCCACTTACAGAGGCTTCCTCGTGGACAGCCTGCCCAAGCTTTCAGTCCTCGATGACATCCACATAGGGCCTGACGAGAGGCACCAGTTCCATGGTTTGACGAGGCAGCCAGGTGAGCCTTTGCCTTTGAACCCGTCTGTGCTGACTCTGTGATTTGGGAGGTGGTTTCGTCGCAGTTGAGCTAGGAGTCCTCAGGGCAAACTCTGGATCCAGTATTGACTTCCTTCTTGCCTCTCCTCAAATGGAGATCTTTCTCTGTGCCTTTTTACCCCACTAGTACAAGTGGGGAGATGAGCAGAGGACCCTGCGGCAATGTAAGTACAATCGAGGTAGTTTTAGCCTTAGTCAGGTCCAAAGACTGCAAGAACAACCTAGTCGTAGCACTGCCTCGGTGTCATGGCCTACCCCCATCTTTGCTTCCTAGACACCGTCTGGTTTCAGACTGTGCGTTTCCCTCTTGAGCTGCTGAAAGAGGAACATCTCCACTGGGGAAGTGCTCACATGGGTGCTGCACTGTCTGCACGAAGCAGTGCCACCTCTGCAGCATGACACATCCCCGACTGAGACGAGAGCAGGGGGCTGGGGACACCCAAGGGTGGGAAGCCACTCTTGATGGCCACTACTCAATGAGTTTAAGTGCTGCATGTGCTCTTTGGAGTCTAAAATGTTAAGCGGGGAGGCAAAACAACCAAGCCAGAAGATGGGGACAGACTTTTTAGGAACGCCTGTTGTAACAGGACAAGAGGTAATGGTTTTAAATGGTTTTGGTTTTAAATGGTAATTGTTCTAAAGTAAAGGAAGGTAGATTTAGACTAGATATAAGAAATAAATTTTTCACAATGAGGGTGGTGAAACACTGGCACAGGTTGCCCAGAGAGGTGGTAGATGCCCCATCTCTGGAAACATTCAAGGTCAGGCTGGATGGGGCTCTGAGCAACCTGATCTAGTGGAAGATGTCCGTGCTGATTGAGGGGGGGGGGGGGACTAGATGACCCTTAAAGGTCCCTTCCAACCCAAACCATTCTGTGATTCTGTGTTTGCGTGGCTTTGGAGTGACCCCATGTGGCTTGTCGCAGTGTTAGCACAGGGTGGCAGGGAGGGATGCCAGGTGGTGGGACACGCGTCCTGGGGGTTTCTGCTTGCTCTGTACCTTCCTCACTCTGGAAGGAGCATGCTGCAGCTTCATAGCAAGATTGTCTTCCTTTTAGAGCTGATCAGGAGTGAAGCACGAGTGGTTGTGAGTGTTGGGGAAATCAAGGGAGTCCCTGATCCCAGCGCTCTTCAGCAGCTGGAGGTTGGCTCCAAGGCTCCAGTGATCACCTACAGCTACTGTGTGATGTATGAGTTTGTGGAGGGAGAGGAGATCGACGACGGTAGCAGCACTAAGGTTTGTACTTAATTGAGCTCCTGAAAGTGGCAGGTCACAGCAAGGGGGACTTCACCTCCAGGCTGTGGAGTGAGACCGTTCGTAATGGACCTGGCATGGGCAGGAGCAGTACTGGGGACAGAATTCATGTGTGGCCACATCTGGCAGGACAAGTCCCTGCTGCCCACATTCCCTATCCCTCTCGGGGAGTCCAGCACTGCTCTGCGTGTGGGAGCGCATTTGCAGCCCCCCCTCCCGCTGACTGCAGCAGACCCTTTCCCTGGCACTGGTGCCCCTTCTTCCCATGATGAGGGTGGGTCGGGGAATGGGATTTTGGAGGCAGCTCTGTCCCCTGGTCCTGAAGCAAACAGAACCAGACAAACCCTGCCAAGAGATCTCTCTCTGTTCCAGGTGACGACAATCCATCAGAGTCCTGTGGCAGCCACCCTGGCTGTGGACAGCTCTGCTCGAGACACAGAAAGCCAGCGGGAGCCTGCAGCCACAGAGGAGCCCAAGGCCCACTCTGGTAATGAGGAATTATAAATCCCCTGCCCCACTACTCCGGGCAGGTTTATGGCTCTTCCTGGCACATGGTGGCATCAGGATGTCCCTCGCAGCATCAGCTGCAGCTGGGCCGTTACTGAGACTGATGGATAATGAATTGGCACCAGTCATGTCCCGGGGGTCCTTCATCCTCAGTATGGAGAGGTCTCTTCTCAGAGCTTTTTTGTGTCCCTGCACAGCAAAGGTGTTTGTCACCCCTGGAAAGCCCTGGGCAGACACCATCGAGTGCAGCTACAGGAAGGAGCACACTGCCAAGGACTTAGTGGGGCTGAAGTCCTACCTGGCAGCTGGAACGATTGTCTCAGTTGTGGAGGAGAAGGTGAGCGTGTGCCAGAGCGGGATGAAAGGGGAAAGAGCTGCTGGGAGGCCCAGCAGTGGTATTGTGTTCCCTCTGGGAGGCAGCCTGGGAGGGTGGTGACCCTAGGCCAGGGTCCTCGGGCATCCCCAGCCTCTGCAGCAGCAGCTTGTCTCTCCGGGCAGGTGCTCTCATGGCCTGTCGATGCTGATCCAGAAGAAAATGCGGCCACGAATAGGAAGGCAGGATGGGGGCTGCAGAAGGATGGTGCCAAGGTAGGATTCTGGCAGAGAACAATGTCCAAATAACATCTGAGTTGCAAAAAATAATGATGGAGGAACAAGGGCCCTTCTCCTGGATCAGTTTTGTGTGTCAGAGAATCTCCCCTCCATCCTAGACCTCTCACCAAAGTCCCCCCTTGCTATGGGAGGAAGGCAGGAGCTGTTTTACACACATCTTGGGCTGGATGCAGTGGTGGGCAGGGGGCTGGGCTGGGGTTGCTTACTGTCTGATAAAGGGACTCCAACCCTCTGCTGAAGCTTGTCCCTGCGCTGGTGCCCTGCAGGGTCCTGTGCCCAGGGACAAGCGGAAAAAGGAGAAGAAGAAGGAGAAGCCATGTGAACTCCGCAGCGACCCTCCCATTCGGAGGACCCTGGGCACCGGGAGGGTGACCCTGGAAGCCCTGCTGGCCACCGAGGACCTGGTGGCAACTGTGTGTGACTTTGGGATCCTGATCACTGAGGAACCACTGCAGCCACCGAGTCTGAAGGAAAAGGTAAGGAGCGTGTCCCAGGGCAGGGCTGCCAGGGATAGGCAGTGCTGCAGGCTGGGGTTAGGCATAACCTGCCCTGCAGCCTGCTGTGTCCTCGCTGGCCTGGGCATCCCTCCCATCCATCCCTCAGTTCTCCTCTCCATAAAATGGGGATGAAATAGCCCTGCCTAAGCAACATCCATTGTTGCTGGTATTATTTAATGTTGATATTAGCAATAAGTACTGCTAATTTTTATGGGCCTAGGAAAATAGATTAGCTTATTTTTCCATTTGAGACTATGAAAGCAGACACTCGTGCTTCCTCTGATGCTCTCTCTCTCAGCATGGCAACATGCACCAGCTGTACCGACACTTTCTGTTTCCTGGATTCTCTTTTCTGAGCAGCCCCTCTGCTGTACTCCTGCTTGCCCTCACCTCTTTCCTCTGCCCTTTAAATCCTGGTGACAGAACCCAGATGGTGATGGCTGTCACAAGACTGAATGTGGGCAGTGAATTTCAACACAGTCTAACTATGGAAACATCTCTCTCCACAGGACAGGAAAGGAGACAAAGACAAGAGCAAAAAACCAAAAGCAGAGAAAGAAAGTCAGGCCAGCCGGAAAACCATGGCGTCTGCCAAAGGTGACAGAGACTAGAGCTGGCAGGGCGGAGGATGGCGTGTGCGAGAGCCAACTGCAGCGGTGCCCGGCCTGGAGGCAGCCGCAGGTCCCCACCACCCTGCCAGCTCTGCGGAGCAGGGCGCTTACTCACATCCTGAGCTTCAGGATGTGAATACCTCCATTGACTGTGGGGGCTGTAAGATTAGACACACGCCCGGACACCTTGTTGAATCCGTGTCTGAACAAGCACCAAGGGTGGGCTGCTGGCTGTCCTGGGAGTGACACACACCTACCAGCTCTGCATGCCAGGGGGGAAGGGCAAAGCAGATTTTGGGTGAGAGATGTGCTGCCCACTGCGTTGGCTGCCAAATGTGGCCAGTGGCGAGGGCTGGCATGGGCAGCTGGGGGGAGTGCTGTCTGGGATGCATAATAAGGTCCTCATCCCTTTCCAACTCACATCTCAAAGCACTTCGCAGAGGGGATTATTGTTCTTTCTAGTTTAGAGACGAGATGCACACAGAGCCCCAGGTGCCCCAGCCAGCCCATGGCGGGGCCAGGAACAGACCCCGGTCTGTTGTCACCCATGAAGAGACCACCCCAGCCCCTGACGTCTGTCCCCTGCCTCCCCGGTGCAGAGCTCAGAGTCTGCACAGCCAGCAGTGTTGCTTAATCCGCCAGAGACAAACCTCACCCTGCCTCTTGCAGGTTATTTTTCCAGCTATCTTGTTTTGACTACAAAAATAGCAGTGCCAGCACATCAGAGGGGTAATGCAAGAGGAGAAGGAAGTCGGGGAGGGAAGGGGTAGCAGGGCGATGCTGAAAAGCTGCTCAGGGGTCAAGGAGAGCACGGAGTGGGCCAGGCCTCCCCAGCACTGCTTGGAGCTACCAAAGGAGCCTCATGTCCCTGCTCTGGCATCAGATTTAGTGGGTAATTTAAGGGTGTAATTAACTCTCTTCCCCAAGAGCTCTGGGCTGCTTTTCCATCCCCTATCACCCACAGCAGGGTCCCTGGCTTTGGGGAGGATTTCAGAGCCCTGCAGTCCTAGGCTGTGTCTATGCTCGAAGAAGCCTGTTGGCCTTCCCAGCTACTTGAAGAAAAAAAAAACTCCTTGAATTACTGTTCCCCAGAAGATGTGTATTCGCAATATGTGCTCAGACTGTTGCTGAAGCAGGGAGCTGCTGTCAAACAGCTGAAGTTTAGCAGTGGTATTTTTGACTTCCTTTCCAGCCCAGTGCCTGTGGTCAGGGTGCACGCAGATCTTCCCTTCAGCTTGAGCGAGAAAGAACCCTTACTGCGGGGAGTTGTGTGGCTGGAGATGGTGCACAGAAAGCCACTGCTGGTGCAGGAAACCCAGAGGGATTAGGGACTTGCGCTTAATTTGGTGCCCCCTTATGCCTGTGCAGGTGGAGGCTGGCCGGCTGCACAGCAAGGCTGCCGAGTGCGTACTTCAAAAAGGTAGTGCCTAAAAATCAGCTGCCCCCCCAGCTTGCTACACTCAGTGCCGGCAGTGTCCCGTGGCCGTGCGCTCCGCTGTGGCTCATGACTCACAAGTACACCCCGATTGCGGCCGGGGTGGCTGAGCTGGGGAGGTGGGCAGGTGGGCTGCTCAAACGCTGTTGCACGCAGTGTCGGCAAGCCCTGGCTGCTCCGTGAGTCACCAAAGGGCACCGTGGGCCTTCGGCACTTGCTCATCACCTGGGTACCCTGTACCACCTTGGAGCTGCGGCAGTGGCCGTGCTCCGAGGCGTGGGGACAGCTCCCAGCCCTTGCTCCGTGGTAGCCGTGTGTCCAGCGAGGCTGCGTAGGGACCAGCACTCTCACAGCCGGGAGCTGAGACTGATTTGCATCCCTCAGTCGGCAAATGCACACAAATAATAAGTCCTCTCAGAGGAGCTGGGATCCCTTCCAGATGGCTCGAGGAGGAAAGGCAGCAAGCTTTGTCTTGAGCAAACAATTTGCCCAGCCATTGCAGGATGTCTTCAGAAGTAGTCTCACATAGGTCTTATTTTACCCCACGCTTGATTTTCCAGGATCCTAGAAATTATTTATTTCTGCATCTTTCTTTTTTCCTAGGGATTATAAGGGAATTTAACAACAAAAAGCAAGATTATACCCAAATTGATTGCCTGCTTAAAGATGCTTTTTGGGCTTCTTACCTGAAGTCATAGTCAAATAGATTTTCCCTCGAGGCCCAGAAGTCAGTGCTGACACACCGTGGGCATTTCCCCCCCGCCCCGCACACTGCTGCTTTTAGGGTGATTTTGTCAAGATAGTGACACATTTACATCTTTCCACAGGAAAAAGAAAAAACAAAGATTCTGCTAAACTGGAGGAGGGCCGAGGGCTCCAGCCGGTGCCGCTGACGGTTCAGTTTGAGATGCAGCTGCTTCGCTGGCCCTCGGCAGCCGGTACCCAGAGCCAGGAGAGCGTGGCCGTGGCGGTGGGGAAGGCTCAGTGATGTGTCTGCAACAAAAGAGTGAGTGGGAAATAAAACCCACGGGGACGCTGCGTGGATCCTGGTTTAGCTGAGTCACCAGAGCTGGGTGATGCCATGGGGCTTGAGGTCGCCTGGGGCTGCTGCTGAGCTTCTGCAGGAGCGGCAGTGCACAGGGGCTGGGGAGTGGGGTGTGTGGGGTGTGTAAGGATGGGGTGTGTAAGGATGGGGTGTGGGGTGTGTAAGATATGTAAGGTGAGGTGTGCAGTGTGTAAGGTGGGGTGTGTAAGATGTGTAAGGTGAGGTGTGCGGTGTGTAAGGTGGGGTGCAAGGTGGGATGTGGGGGGTGCAGTGT
>NW_009637270.1:14678-14917 GCF_000690535.1 Cariama cristata | reverse complement strand
GTTCCTCCATGATGCCGAGTACAAGCACTTGGCCTGGCTGCGGGAGGTGGAGGAGCAGGGCTTGAGGATGCTGGATAGGTAGGGGCTGCCCTCAAGGGGACCTCTGCATACCCCAGGGATCTGGCTGGTCCCAAAGCACTTCCAGCCCCTTTGAGCATAAGGCCGCATGTGCTCCTAGCTGCTGGTGGGCTAGCACTGGTGCAATGCCTGGCGGGCACTGGGTTTCACAGCTGAGTGAC
>NW_009637270.1:10118-14616 GCF_000690535.1 Cariama cristata | reverse complement strand
CCAGGTGGCTGGTGCACTTCACTCGCTTGTTTCTCACCCAACACTCATCCTTCTTGATGAGTGACCCTTATTTTGTGGATAGTATTGTTTTAGGTAGAGGGAGGAAGCAATCTGTCTTCTGCGTTTCTCTGCTCAACAGCAACTTTGGGGCTGAACCTGAATTAATGCCCAAAACACCATCACAGAGGAGACGTCCAAAGAAAAGGCAGTCCTCCTGCCTGAATTACGAAAATACGGAGCCAAACAGGAGGAGGTAGGTGAGTTGGTTTGTTCTGGCTCTGACGCATCGCTTTTAGGAGTGAAACAAAATAGTAACTGTTTCCATGTACACAGGAGCACAGAAAAGCCACCTTATTCCCTGAGTTAGCAAATACATCTAAAAGGGCATGCCAAGATCAATCAATGTTTTGATTCTCGTGAAAGTTTGGGCTAGAGTTGGCTGATTTCCTCCGCTTTCATTTTTTGTTTTTTTGTTTTGTTTTGTTTTGTTTTTTTTTCTGGTTAGAAACAAAGAATAATAAATATTCTGTTTTATTGTCTGTTTGGATTTGGGTTTTGTTTGATTTGATTTTGTTTCAGCACGATTTTTGGCCTGAGGTCACTACTGATGTTCGCTCCCTAAACCTTTGTTCTGGTGCCTGAAAAAACCTGAGAATGGAACTTGCTACCAGTGATGGGCAGAAGCGGCAAGTCCACATTCATCATTTGAACTGGCAGGCAGAAAGGCTCAGAGGGATTAGTGGTGAAACTGAAGTGGAAATTCCAAGTGATTTGCTTAGAACCAACCATAGTTGAGGTTTTTAAAACTAGTCCTGAGTACACAACAGTTGCCTGCAAACAGATGCCAAGGCAGGATGGTGTATGGCATGATTTAATTGCATATGTAATCAGGGATGGCTGTGATGCTAATTAACTTTCTCAGTGCCATTGCTTCATCGTAGCTGACTCTGTATCTGCTCTCATCTTGTGGTCAGTGGCGAGGCAGTTAAGGTAGCCTTCTCTTCAGAGAAACGTATGCTGTGAGCTGAGGGTAGGGACGCCGACAGCCACTGTAGTATGGCCCAATCCTCATCACTGGTCATGCAGTAGTAAGCTGTTCATGCATTAAGGCACTTAAATTTTGATAACCATGGTGAAAAACCCACAGAACTTGGACAGGAAGAGTTAGAACTAAAAGATTGTCAGAAACCAGACATGGAGGATGGAGAGAACAGCAAGAATAGTAAGGAAGCGTGGGAAGTTCGTGTGTGTGTGGTGAAGGAGGGCAGGAGAAGAAAATGTTGCAGATCTAAACGGGGAGAGCTCTTAAGACATACTGTTAGTTTTCAGGTAGCAGCTGGATTGCTCCCCTGAAGAAGACAAGACTTGCATGTATTTTCCCTCATTTAGACTTAGTTTTGAGAAAGATGTGCTGATGTGACAAAATGCCTGGGCAGGCAGTCATTTGTCAACAGGAAGTTCATGCTGCAGTTCAGCACGTTGTGCCCCATCCTGCAGGGTCAGGCTGTTGCTGTTTTCCTTGCTCTGTTTTTCTCGGTTTGTATTTTAAAACCCATTTCTTAGTGTATTGTTAATTACACATTTCCCACTTAGTCTTTTTTGTTAATTCTAGCAAAAAGTCCCTCTTCTTGCTAGAGGTCAGAATGAGAAATTAAGAGAACGAGGGTGGAAGGAGGGCAGGGGGTATCCACGTGAATACTGGCAGTAGGACAAGTCAGTGCTTGCTGGTGGTCGTGCACCAGGGGCTGTAGAACTTTGCTCTTACATCGCAGTGGGTTTTCTTAGCTGCCTTTTCTAGCTGTTGCGCACTTCCACGCTAGCTCTCCATTTCGTCCTTGACTCCAGTCTCCACCCTTTACCTGGCTACGTCCGGGTCACTTTGGCATCGGAAGCTGCCTTTCTCTGGACAACCTAAGTTGTCCTTTGGTTTTGGATTTGTCCACCTGATCTCCTTGACTTGCTGATCAAGTGTGTGGCTCCATCCTCTCGTGACAAGTTACCTAATGCAGCAAAGAGGATTTCACTGCCAGAATTCCCCAAGCATGCATGTAGTTGGTCAGGTTTCACTGAAGCAATAGAGCTAGAGACAGTTACTGTACTGGATAATTTTTCTCTTAAATAGCAGTAATTCAAAGAGTTAATGAGTCTTAACTGTACAGGTATTTTTTTGTTGTCTTCCTCAGGATTACGCTGTCAAGTACCACATGTATGGCAGCATTGCTGCATTTCCCAGCCTGTTCACAAACTGTGTTTAGAGCCACGGATGTTTTCTCAGCCCTTGTGTCCCTACCTCCCCAGTGCTTGTGATGTGTTTTATGCTGAGCAACCTGTCAGAGAGCAGCACAGCCTTCCGTTTCTAGCTGGGATCTTGTGGATCTCTACAGGAGAGACTTCCACACAGAGCTGATCATGGGAGACTGCGATATCTTAGATCCAAAATCCCTCCCTGTGTGGATGTCTGTACTTTGTTCCAGGCAAACAGGATCGAGCTGGTTGTACCAGTATGACTTTACTGTCCCCTGGTGTCAGCTCCACCTGGGGCTGTGGCTTACTGTCTGCAAAGAGCAACGAGTGTCCTGGTACCTCAGCTGCTGCAGTTTGTGTCCATCTGATACAACCTTTATTTGTGAGTCAACCCAGCACATCAGACTGGTAGCTGGGACAGTTGCAGTGAGGGTATGTGCCCTGCATCCTTGCTTATGCTATAGAGTAGTAACATCCAGCACAAAACATCTTGCAGGCAGCAGAGAGCCGTAAGCAGCAATTCCTAAACTGTTCCAGCTAAATCTGTCGGAGTGCATCTGTGAGCTCTCAAGGTTTAGCTCCTGCATTTCACCAGTGATAAGAGATGGGTTGTGAGGGGGAATGGTGGAGGGAAGAAGCCTTACAGGTTCACTTCAAAACTTGTCTGCTTTTTTCTTTAAAAATCATTTGGGAGTGGGAGACTTCTTCATTGCTTCATTTTAAATTGTTTTTATTCAAGGTTGTCCAGAAGAAGAAGCAGCATCAAGCCAGCATCTTCCAAGCCAAGTTCCCAAAAGCGCCACAGCAAAGAGCAGCCCCAGAACACCGTCCGTCAGGGGGAAGAGGTGTCTGTGCCCAACTGTGTGGTGAGGTCTCAGGCCAGCGTTAAAACCGAGCTCCCAGCACTGACTGGGAAATGGCCAGCAGAAGCACAAGCTCCTGTGGCGAAGACGGATTGTCAGGACTGCCCTCAGGGTGCTGACAGCAGTGATGCAGCCTGTAAGGCTGTTATGGGGGAGCAGTTGTCCAAGGCGGATGCAGCCACTGAGCTGCACGATGTGTCTTCAGTTGCTGCAATCCTGGCTGGCCAGACAGCGAGGGAGCAGGAGGAGGCCCCCAAAAGAAGAGCAAGTACCTCCACTCCCAGAGTTGCTAGAAATGGAGATCCTGCCATGCTCCAAGGAGATCGATCTCCTGGCCTCGAAAAGGTGCTTTTCCAGGACTCTGACAGCAAAATAACTACAGTGAGATCCAAAACGCGTCATAGCTCTGGACGCCGAAGTTTTGTGGGTGGCCCCCACAAGAGCCGTAGGGCCTCCTTGGCAGAAAAATATTCACTGGCTAGCAAAAGAGAGAGAATGATACGGAGGTCTATCAGCAGGGCCATTTCAAAGAAGGCAGCAGCACAAGAATCATCCTCTGCCTCCAGCAGAGTGAGCTGTAAGTTTCTTTCAGTTGTTGAGTGCATTCATTTGGCTGAATCATCTTCTCTGCTTTGGTGTGGGGAGTAAGCAGCTGTGGAGCTGCTCATCTGTATTAACTCTGTCTCTGGCTCCTCCTACTCTCCTTGTCGATAGGCCTTGTGGCTTCCACCCGTTTGGGGTGCAATCTTCAGGTCCTCATCTGCAGTCTGACCGGGTCTTGGGCTGTGTTTTGCTGCAGCAGGTGAAGGAGGTGCCTGCTAGGGCACAGGAGTTGGAGGTTAGGTTACATGGGTTGTGGATGGGTGAAAAAACAAGAATGAAAGGGACAATGCAGTCTGGCTGGTTCTAACCTCGTGTGCAGTTTGGCTGATCAGAAGAGACTATTGCGTTCTCTGGGGAAGGGCTTTAATTTGTCTGTCTTCTGCCAGCTCTGCAAAAAATCTATAGGAACTGAATGTCTCCACCCCTGAAATTTGGCTGAAATTGGCAGAGGAACTGAAATGCTTTTTGGGTGAAGATAGAAGGGAACCAAATAGCACAGTCATTGGAGGAAACAAGATTCAGAAATCCAGGCTATTCCTGGTAGCACTAAACTCCTCATATCCTCTGTTCCCACTACTCCTGGGAAGGTTTTGCTACTTGGACTTTCTAAAATCATTGCTTCTGAAGTCAGATTGGCTTCTAATAAAGGACCGAGGCCTTTGGTATTTAGTTTTGTAAGCTTTGAGTCACACTGTATCTAGGCATTTGTTATAACACTTTCAGCTAAGTGGTGTTATGGGGGGAATGAAATCAGCCTAAATCCATGAAATCTCTGCATAAAACCGTGT
>NW_009637270.1:1699-10087 GCF_000690535.1 Cariama cristata | reverse complement strand
GGGAGGCAGGAGCTGAAGTCAATTGACTGGGAAATGCTATCTCTGACACAGGCAAGAGCATGTTTGTGCAGCTGGAGCAGTCTGCAGGCAGAGGAGCTGCTGCTTCAGTCCTCTGCCTTCCCAGCCTACACCAGTTTGTCAGTGACACTTGAGGGAGGTGGTAGTGCTGGTGTGGAAAGCTGAGATGAGCAATCAGCGTGTTCCCTGGGAGGAAAGCCTGCACAGAGACCTGAGCTCTACCACGCACAAATTGCTGCTGTTGGGAAGCCTCAGAATGAAATCCCCAAGCTAGCTTATGTTATTCTCCTGCAGGTCAAAGCTCCTTGGAGGTTTTTGTGGAAGAAGATGCGACCAACAGCATGAGGTGAGGCCACCATGTAAAGCAGGCAGGAAGAAACCACTGAAAACCCTGCTGTATGAAGGAAACTGTATGGGTCGCTTTTATATCACAGATATAGGACTGGTATTGGAACGGATGTTTAGGTGATGTTGTCACCTGGGGCTGGTAGATATTTCAAAGTTTGTGCTGTTGAGGCACAGCCCTTCCTTTTCAGAAGCCTGTTCAGAACACGATGAGGCTAAGCACTGCGTTAGGGAGGGGTCCAGCCCATGCCATAAGGCCTGAGAGGCTGTCAGCAGTTGCTCTGCCTGGTATTGACTGGCATCGTGAGTTATGTCCTGGGATTCCTGGCTGTAACAAGCCTCCAAATGCCTGGAAGTGCTGGAGGTCAGGCCGCTGTGGTCTGACCTGAAAGGTGGACAGGTAAGGCGCTCTCGGCCTAAGGCTCGCAGAGCTTCCATTTTACGTGCTACGTGGAAGTTCTGCAAAAGGGGACAAAGCTCATCCGTGTGTTGTTCAGTAATGCAATGCAACAGTCTGTCAGAAGAATTTACAGCTCCACCTCTGTGTGGCCTGGCTGAAACAGGCTTGTGTCTCTGGATGTACTTAGATTTGTCTGCACTTTCCTTGGGGTCCCGTATGCTGGCTCCATACTTTTATCATCTGTAACTTACCCTTCGGAGAGCTGAAATAATTAAAATAGCTCTTCTTTTACAGAGCTGGACTGGAACTGAATTCCCCAAGTGAAAAGGTAAGTTTTAAGGAACGATCTACAAACTATCTGTCTGGACATCTTCTTGCCTGAGTTGATGATGCCTTTTGCTGAGCATTGCCACTGGAAGCAGGGAATGCGGCCAAGGATCACTCTGTCGCATCCCTTCAAGCTGAGCGAAGGCGCTGCCGAGTTGGACAGTGCTGCCCTTCTAAGACTTAGGCAGCTAGTTAAGCCGGTTGGCTCTCTGGCTCCTGGTGGGCAGAGACATTTTGTGCCTTGATAAGGCCGCTTCAAGATGGAGTTTTTGGAGGTGCTTGGCCAGGTTCCAGGGAGTCAGCAAGCTTTTGCCTGTCAGCTGGGCATGGTCATTGACTGTGTGTATTCTTAACCTGTCTCTGTTGCATGGCTGGTTTGAGCTACAAAAATCAGGAGGGCAGTTCAAGCTAATGTGCTTTGCTTGGCCACTGAGGCTATGTATGCAACACACTAGCATAAGCCTCCAGTGCTAGGAGGACAAAGAAACCCCTACCCTCCTTTGATCTGGCAAAAACGTCTTGTGTGGTTGTGCTGTGAACCAGCTGAGGTGAAAGCTAGCCCAGCAGAGAGAGGGGTGGGCTCTGCTTCAGACCAGCTCCCAGTGCTTTTCAGGAATGGGCAGGTGACTCTGCCCTGGGTGGTGGTGGCTTAGCGGGTAGGGGAGAGCATGGCCTGTGTGCAAGTGGCCTCATAATGTAATAGAATGCTGTGCTGCAGCGACTGTTTTGCTTGTCCTCCTGTGAATATACCATAATGGTACTTGAAGTGTTTCAGGTTACAAGATCATTAAGCACTTTACAGGCACTCGTCTTTCAGGATTGGAATATCTGTAGTTTGAAAACTGATGTCTCCAAGGTGTGTAGAAGCTGCCTGTCATTCTCAAGGCACTTTGCCTTTGGAGTCCAGGTTCAGTAAAGCTCCTTCTCTGGTTCAGATGTGCCGGGCAACTGTCCTTCCTGCGGAGGTTGGTGTTTAATGAGCAGACTCCCTGTTACTGAAGTGAGCCCACGTGGTGCCCATGCAGCACAGCTCTGGTTGAGAGAGAAGCAGACCCTAGCCTAGCAGTTAAGTGACTGGCTTTTTCAGGGCAGCAGGTCCATGGTAGCCTTGTTCTTTGGAGCAGCTGTGCTACAAGAATGCTTGTTTCCTTTTCCTGCAGACTCATGAAGACGTCCTCATTTCTAGCAAAAATATGCAAGCTGCCAGCCCTCCTGCACAGCACTTATCTCCTCCTGAGCAGCAGGCAGGCAACAATGAAGGTAACTTTGCGTTGGTCTTGCTTTTCTTGCATGAAGCCCCAAAAACACACAGACCAGTGAGTCAACATGACAGTTTGTGGAAAATCTGGGACTTGTGTTGAAACAAAACCACCTCTGACCAGTCAAGGGAATTTTTTGGGTTAACTTGTGATCTCCTAAAGAGGCAAGACATGCAATTAGATAAGCAAGGACATCTTATGAATATGTCCAAGCCTTGAGACAAATGCTGTCCTTTCCAACTTCAATCTGTGTAATGATTAAGTGCGGAGACTTTGAAAGGAGATTGCTATTAGACCTGGAGTCTTCCACATAGTGTAATGTTCTGTTAAAGCACCTTGACATCCCTTTCCTCTGGGTTAACATTGTGTAAGGATTTACAGGTCCCATTTATTTACTGTGCCTCAAAGAGAGGAGAAGGAGGGATTCAGGCATTTTGTTTATCCCCTATGGGAACTGTAGGATCTGATAAGCAGCTGTAGTGGAGGGAAGAGTAGCTGGAGGCCTTCTGGTGAGACAGGTTGTGCCTGTTCAGAAGGGTCTGTACAGGATGCGTACTACAGCATACTTCACAGTGTATGTATACAATGCTGATATTCCAGGTCGCTATCCAGGCATCTGGTTTCTCAGTTTGGTTACGTGCCAGGGGGCTCTGAGCACATGAGAGACGGAGACAAGAACCGGAGCCCTGCAGGATGCCTTGCACAGTGCTAACTACAGGTTTCTTCACAGGAAGCTGTGTAAATCCGAACAGTGAACCCCAGAATGAGAACCAGGAACAACCCCACTATGCCAAGTCCCAGGAGAATCCCTCACGCATCTGGTACGAGACATTTGCAAGGAGGAGGAATGAGCCAGGGGTCTGGAAGGACTCAGGCCTGGCCTTTTAAGTAATTTGTTTTAAAAAGATTTGAGTGTACCTCCCCCAACCCCCCACTTACAATGTAGTTTTCAAATCTTCTTTGGCCATGTCTTGTCTCCTGGGAGTTCCTTGTGACTTCTTGAGCCTTATTTGCATCTGGGACATGAGTTCATGTGCAAACCAGCAAAGGTGACTAAGATAGCACAGTTAACTCACAACTTAGATGTGACTCTGAGTGGCTCATAAAAGGGTGATCTGGGAGTAGTTTCAGAAGGCAATGCAAGTAGGTGACTGAACTATTTATTTTTGTCTTGTGCAAGTGTCTGGAATACCTGACTTGTTTCCTCACTGCTTGTATTACTGGTGTTTCACGTGAGATTTCAGCTGCTTTTAGCTTTGCCCTCAGTCTCCTGTCCTGGTTTTGCTGGGGTGAATTTGCTATGGGTAGTGGATGGGAAGGGAAGTAACAGTAACCTCTGTTCTCATGTGGATGCTCAGCACCATGTGATGGGTCAGGATCTGCAGCCTTCCTCAGGGCTGCTGGTGGATTGGGCTCTGATTGTGCAGTGAAGCAGTCCCCCCTGTTTCCCCTTGGAATTAGGGGAAGCAAATGAAGTATTTTCTGATACAGGTAAATCTGTGAGCATCCAAAGTATTTATAAAGCACGTGAAATCCTGCCAGTGAGGTGGGCTGGCTAGCTGCAAACACACAGGAGTTATTTCTATCTTGTGCTGTTAATACCAGATAGAACAAAGACTTCTTGCTTGCTGGGACTGAGTGGAGAGTAAGAGTGAGCATGATGTTGTACATCACTGCTCTGGAACTTGGGCGTTCCCCTACCAAGCTGTTGTGTGCCTCCCATAACTGAGTTCCTGGGAGGCCCATGTCCTCTGGTGGCAGCAAGCAGGCAGAGGGACGTGTGTAACAGCAAGTAAATGCTTCTGGCAAGATTGGGGAGTGTGATGGTCACCTAATGTGCCTCTTGATAATGCCATCAGGACAAGAAGCTATAAACAAGCACTGGGTGTTGTATGGAATGGGCAGCAGCCAGGGGGTCATACCCTTTCCCCTTTAGATGACAAGCAGAAGAATTCAGCAAACCAGACTCCAGCTTCTTCCTCTCCAGCTAGCAAGGTGAGTGGGTGCCATGGCCCTTTCCTTCCCTTTTCCTGGCAGGTACTGACTGCCCTCCATCTTCTCCTCTTAGGTTGTTAGACCATTGAAAAACTTCCTGCAGGCTGTGCAACGAAACCAGCTACTCGCAAGCCCCGGGCCCACAGGACATGGGGGTGTCATAAAGAACTTCATCAAACGCAATACTCCCACCCGACCTGATCTTAAGGTGCGTCAGAGTCCCACCTTCCCTCGCAGGGCTGAAGGAGGGGATCAAGTTTGGGGGAATGGCAGGAGGGACTGTTTGCTTAGAAAAGCATAAACCTATTCCTAGTTCTGTCTGCTGCTGTGGATCAGTGCAGGTCGTCGTAGCAAACTGCCCTCAATTCTACTTCAGCCTCCCCAGGGAAGGGAAATCGATTGGTGTTGCCTTTCATAGTCTGTCCACACACTGTTATTGGCCAAGGGTCTTTAGCACCAATCCTCAAACCTTCCTCATAAGCAGAGAAATCTCAGCTCTGTAGTCAGCAGAAACATTTTATATTCTGGGACTGTCAAACCATGGGAAAGTGGGAAGCTTTTCTCTTTGCAGTGGGAATCTATCCTTGTGTCTTGCATAATTGGCTGCTGCAGGACTGAAAGACAGGCAGTGTGGGGTCAGGCAATGGGCGCTCTACCACATACTGGTAAGGAGCTGCAGCTAAGAATGGAGTGCCTGTGCTACGAAAGGGGGTTCCAGTGTTACTTCCACACCCTTAATCATTTTTTATGTCTCTTTTCTACAGGGCGACTTTGTTGTAAGTAATGATATGCCCTTAACCGTGGGGTCTGGAAGATTGTAATGGCTGTGCTTCTTTCCTCATGGGCACTGACAGCTCTTTCCCCTCACACTGGCATCCATGCAGCGCTCCGTCCAAATAAGTAAACTGGCCACACCAGGGGTGAGGTGGCAGGATCTCTTTGCAGATGTGTCCTGCTGGGGCTGGGAACTGCTAGTAAACCTTCTGACCTCTAAGCAAGACTACTTGCACTGTGCTCCTTCTCCGTTCTCCCAGCTGCTGGTGTGGATAGAACTGTCCCAGGCAAGAAGCATTTCCTACAGGTGGCCACCTACAGCAGGAGTGTGCTGTTCCTTGCCTAAACATATTCTCGATAGCTGAAGGACTGAGGTGTTTCTCTCTTATACCTGTGACTCTTCTGCTCTTACTGGTTGAATAAGTGCTGTTGCCAAACCTGCATTGTTTCTTCACTACTATTCACTTCCCATCCCAGTGTGTGGGTGAATATGACTCTGACAGTGACGTCTTTGTTTAGCAGGCTGCCTAGCCTCTAGCTGCCTGTGCACAAGCAGCCTGAGGGTAGAAAGAAGCCCCAGCAATTGGTACAGTCTGAACACATTTCCCTTCAGGAGAAAGAGCGGCAGAGACTGGAAAGCCTCAGGAAGAAGCAGGAAGCTGAGGAACAGAGGAAACAGAAAGTGGAGGAGGAAAAGAGACGGCGGCAGGCAGAAATGAAGCAGTGAGTTGGGTCCTTTACTTCCTGCTCCTTCCCTGGTTCAGCACAGAATTGCCTTGGAGGCCTTTCCTGCCAGGGGGACAGCACTGCTGTAAGGTACTTTGTGCCTCCCACGTGGAAGGAGCATTTCGCAGGTGATGCTGCCTGGGCACCCTGAGCCCTGCTGTTCATAACTTGTGGCAGTAACAACTGCGTTGGTGCAAAGCACCTGCTGATTTCTGAACTTAATCCAGAAGTGAACTGAGGCTAAGCTCAGCCAAAGCAAGTCAAGCAAAATAACTGTTTTAGCCAATTACTGTGGCAAGCCTCTCTTCCCCCATCGTCCTCTGTACTAGAGCAGACAAAGCTAACAGACCTCTCTTGCACACGCTGCCCAGGAAGCGGGCAGAGCGTCTGTGGAACGCACTCGGGAGCGGGTAGAACAAATGGAAGAAGAGAAGAAAAAGCGGATGGAGCAGAAGATTTTACAGAATGATGAGAAGGTAAGAAGGCTAACCAAGCTTTGGACCGCTCAGTACAGTGACATTATCTTGGTGAACTGTGAGACCAAGAGGGTGCAAACAGGCCACTGGTATGATACATGCAAGCACAGGGCTGCTGCTGTTGGTGACTAATCAGGTGGTGGGCAAGTCTGCATCAGAGAGGCTGAAATTCTCTGTCTAACAAGAGGAGGCTTTTGTTCTCCATACCTCTGCAGTGGTTCTAAACATTCCTGTTCTGACATGCAGTGTTTATGGTGCTCTGCGTTCAAGGCATGTGGCAGCATCCCTTGACTGTCCTGTGAACAGGCCCTGCAGATGAGACAGCCTTACTCAGCTTAGAGCGCGCTCAGAGTGAGCTGTTCGCACGAAACATTACAGGCAGTGAAGCCACAGTTCTTGCAGGGAGTTGCAAAGATGTGGTGGGAAAGAATAGCTACCAAGCATGCAAGGGATGCTCACAACTAGTAGACTTGGCTGTGTGTGTATTTGTATCGTGTTTGTTTTTAAAACCTTGTCTGACCCTGTTTTGAGGACAGACAGAAGAGGAAGAGCATGCTAGGATGGGCTGTTGATGGCTGCGTGCAGATAGTGTTGCTGCTTTTGTACAACGGTGCAGGCTCTGCAGGATTGAGAGAGGTTGTGCCTGACTGACCCGGAGCCCTAGCAGCCTTTGAGAGAAGGATAGTTGCTCGTTTGGGGGGACCTTTGGAAAGGGTTGGCCTTAGAAAACAAAGGAATTGTGCTCCTTTCAGCCTTTCCCAAAATCTGAGCAGCCAAAAGTACTCCCAGCCCTGGCTAGTCTGCTGCTGTGGACATGCTAGTGCTTTTACTGGGACAGACTGCTCAGATGAGGGAACCATGTCCCTCGGGCTCAGTCAGCTTTCACATCCCCAGTTCATACTGCAGTTCAGTTAGTCAACAGCAGCACTGCAGGCGAAGTGGGAACCAGATGCTAGATCCCCTTGTTCTGCAGAGAACCACCTACAAGATGGAGGCATGTATTGTGGGGTTGTATAATGGTCTCCGTGCTCCTTTCTCCTGTCACTCCAAGTGATGAGTGTCTTTTCACACGGCCTATAGTAAGTGGTGGACCTGCTGCATGAGGTTGGCACTAAATACAGGGCACATATGCTGCGTGCTGGGTTCTCAGTCTCGTTAGGACCTGGAGTATCACAGGCTTCAGACTTCAGAAGCAGTCCGTGTCCTCCATTTGGAGAAGGCTGAGGTGTGTCCTCAGGGACGGTGGAGCAGACGTGTGTGGCTTTCTCAGATGCGCCTGTCACACGTGCGGGAAGAGAAAGTGGCAGAGGAGCGGAGCAAGAAAAAACTGTCGAAGAAGCATGGGGAAGCTGATGCATGGAAGCAGAAAGCACCGAAGGTGGTAAGAGCAACTCTAGGTCCCTCCTGCACGTACAAAAGGAAAGGAGTAGCAGGGAACCTGTGTCCTATTCTGACTGGTGGGACAAGGAAAGGTTACTGCCTCTCCTGCTGCAGGGATTTTAGGGTCCATACTGCAAGATCTCTGTCTAGACAGTTGATACTGGGTTTGAACACAAGGCTGCCTGTGGGGACAGAAGGGAGAGACTGCCCAGCTGGTAGACAGGCCATGGAAGAATGAGATGTAACTAGCACAGGTTGTCTCGGAGCATTTGCTTCATATCTTCCCATCTTTCCCCACTTGAGCTAGAGGGTTACAAGGGTTTTCTTCTTTCTTCAGGAGGAAAATGAATTTGAGCAGCAAGAACCACTGCAGAAAAGGAGAGAGGATGAAGTGAAAGAAAAAGGAAAGAAAGTCTTGGAACTGAAAAATCTTGTAGAGCAGCAACAGGTGGAACAAGTAAAGGAGAGGTATTAGCTCGTTCTCCTCCTGGAGGAGGGGATGTGGCGACAGGCATGGTGAAGCAGTAAATATAAATAGTATTGCTGAAATTGGGAGACTGGTGTGAGTCTCGGATTGTCCCAAAGGTTTGGGGTGCTGAAGCAAGAGGCTATAAGAATGTTTGGGGGGGGACACAGGTGGACATGCTTGCCTCTATAACTAAATTATAGGGTTTTTTTCCCCAGGGAT
>NW_009637270.1:0-1668 GCF_000690535.1 Cariama cristata | reverse complement strand
GGAAAGAGAAGGTCCCCCAACCACAGCTGGAGTCAGCAGTGTTTACTGAAAAAAAAATAAAGGTGGGGAGTTGAAGTGATCTTGGAACAACTTCTCTGTTGTAAACTAGTGAGGCATGGGGTACACAGCCTTAAGATCAGACTTCTTTTCCAAGTGCTGTGTTACTGTTTAAGGTTTTAGCATTTACTATTATGTTATTTAGAGGAGCAAATACAATAAAATTGATGACATGACAAACGTTATTGTATGAAATTGGAGTCTGCGCAAGAATAAGCCACCTCTGCTGATCAAGTTGGGGTTGACTGTTTTCCTGTTAACAGGTGAGCCTCCTCAACCCCGTCACAAGATGGATGACAGCCATACACTGGCACTTTGAAGTACACCTCCAAACGGCATTCACTGATACTTAAATGAATTTGGGAATTAGTAAGATATTTTTTTCATACTACATTCACTCACTGTATTTGGAGGATGTGATCCCCATAACAAACTTCAGATATCATATGGCTTCATGTAAGTTCATTTGCACTTATACGAAGAATGTTATGACTTAAAATCAAGGCTGTTTGTCTCAAAATATCACAGTAACGCTTGCTCTCTACTTGCCCTCTGCTTGCTCTATACTTGCTTTCATAAAAAAATCAAACCCCAAAATGCTATTCCTCTTAAGGATACATTCTTCTTTCTGTATTTGCTCTTGCTGCTCTTACTCACTAGTCCATGACATTCAAACTCCTATTTGTGCTATGGGATTTTAATGAAGGTCTGAATTCTTCATATGTTGCCATCAGCTGGGCTGGAGTGAGCCACAGCAAAGCTCCTCCAGATAACAGAGGAGTTGAATGTAATTTAAGGTGCCTGCAGCTCTTGTCCTCCTGTTAGCTCTTCCCTACTGAGTAGTATGGGAGAAACTCCTGGGAAAAGTTATTTGGGCTGAAAAGGAGCTTAAGCAGTGAAATTTTTTTTCTCTTTATTAGGAGGAAGAGAGCCCGAAAGAGCTGCACCAGCTGCCTGGGCAGGAGAAGAGAGCCAAGCAACCAGAATCCATTGCTGTGGCTTCTAATCCGTGGCGCAAAGTGGTAAAGGTGAGCGTGGGCTCTAGAGACCTTGTTGATCTGGATCTGAGAAAAGGCAGGAGTTGCTTTATCTTTGAGTCTCAGGTTTGGGTTTTTTTCTGCAGAAGACGATGCAGAGGGACTGAGGATTTATTTTTTTTTTTTGCCAGCGCCCCAGAAAGTATGGCTTGGTTCCAGAGATAGTCTGGTTGTTTTGCTTGGGTGAACATGAATGAAGAATGACTTAATTCTTGCATCTTAACAGGAGGAAGATGGTCTGCAGGAGCCCCAGCAGCAGCTTGGAGAGGAGAAAAAAATCAAGCCACCAGAAGCATTGACTGCTGCCTCCAGCATGTGGCTGAGCAAAACTGTGAAGGTGAGTCCTGGTTCCAGCAGACCCCTCAAATAAAATGAGTCTGTGGTGTCTTAAATTGCCTCCAAACCACAGGAGACAGCCTGCAGACTTATCCATCAGTGATGGAGCAGGAAACAAAATCCTGAAGTGCAGGCCGTTGGGATTGATCAGGGATCTGTGCAGAGGGTGGGGATGTCTGTCTCCTTGGGCGCCCGGCCGAGCGCTCAGCGGAGGGGGAGCCCGAAGGCAGGCGGTTTT
>NW_009637269.1:0-9877 GCF_000690535.1 Cariama cristata | reverse complement strand
CAAACCATTCTATGATTCTATGATTAATGATAATAAGAATTGTAATAAAACATTTAGTTTTAGCCAAACTGTCTAGTAACCTAAGGGGTTTCTTTTGTACCTTGACAATTGAAAGTTCATTTGAATCTTCACTTTTCTGATTTCATACCTGCACACTTATGCCTCACACTTATGCACCTTTTTAGAGCATAAAAATATGCCTTTTCCTGATTTCAGTGGGATTTCTTCAATTTTGCAGTCATTGAAGAATGCTTTATATTTCTTGTATCTTACTATATTTCCCTTTTTCCTCTGCATTAGAATGTTGTTAGGCATATCTTCAAAGCAGAGAGAAAAATTCTTATATTTAGAGATAAAACTGACAATACTTAAGTATATCATTTAAGGTATTTTATGCTACACATTGAAATACAGAAGAAATATGAAGAGTTCATTGTTTAAAGATGTTCTCTGAGACACTCAGAATGCATTTGACTTAGATGATAGCATTAATATTTTATAGTGTATGTCGACTGTGTAACACAAAAGTCTCAAAGTACTTCATGGAGAAAATCTTGTTTACTATTTTCATGCTTTCATCAAGTTTATATAACTTAAAGCATGTTTCTGGGAGGAAATAGAAAAAATAAGAAATTTCAAGCAAAACAAGACATGACTACATGACTGCCAAAATCTAGACAGAAAATCAATAAAAAGTAACTACGGAGTTTGCTGAGTAATTAATAGGACATAAGTCAAAATGCAGCTACAGAAAAATGTAACAAGCACAGTGTATATTCAGCATCCATGTAGAAAGAAAAAATCCCTCTCAGCTTCCCTCAGATTTCTTTCTACTTTAGCCTTATTGAGAGAACAATTAAACAAGAGGACTTATTAAAAAAAATAAAATCAATGGATAAAAAGGCTAAAAAAAATCAATGGCTAACAGCAAGTTAAGATTTTGGCAGAAGAAAGAAAATTATAGATATCGATAAATAGCAGAAAAGGACAAAATGAAAATATTTAAAGTAAGAAAACAGTTTCAATAACTAAATCAACATCTAACCAGAGAGAAAAATACTAAAATTGTAAATGTGAAACCAGAGCAATACAAACAAAAAACATTAATAAGAATGTAGATAAGGGTGATCACTGGAATGTAGTATGCCTGATTTTTCAAAGATTTTCAGCAAAATCCCTTGCTAAGCTGAAGAAAAGAAACTATCATGCATTAAGTGAAAAAGTCTTCTAGGAGATTAGTAATTGGTTAAAAGACAGAAAGCTGGGCAGAAATAAATACACTGACATGGGAAGAATCTGCTCTCAGGTCTTTTTTGCTGCTCCACATTTTAAGAAGTTACGTGGAAAACAGAATAAACAATGAGTTCACAAATGTTGCACAGTTCACAGATGACACAGATGTACTTAGGATCATCAAATCTAAAACTTGCTGAATATTGCAATAAAAAGTTTTCACTAGGAAGTTACCAGGCAATTAAATTGCCTGAAGATGAAAGCCGTTGTCTGGTAAGTGAAAAACTGTGTATGGAGGGGGAAAAAAATTCCTAAGCACAGAGACAGAAAGGTGTATCTGAATTTCTTAGTACATCTCAAAGATCTCAGAGGTATTTTGAATATATTTGTGAAAATATTAACTCAAAAGCTCAGCCACTGTCAAAAGTCAAATATGATCTGGAATTACTGAAATAAAAGAAGAAAACACATCCGAAACCAATAAACATAATACAGAAATCATAAACCACCACATCATGCCATGACAACATGCCTTTCAGGATATCCTACAACTAGCAAAAGGTCAGGGAAGGAGGCAATGAGGATGATATGACCTGTATGAAAGACCATTAAGTAGATTAGGACCTGAAAAAGAGATATTTGAGGAAGGATGTGGTAGTAACCTACAAAATCGTGAAGACTGTGGAAAAGTTGAGCAGTTTAACTCACAGATTTTAGAAAATATAAATATTCAGTGAGGAATACATATCTGGTTTGGAGAAAATTTGGAAGCTGGATGAGGGAGCAAAACAGGTGAGTGAGAAATTGGACACAAGTAAAACACTTTTCAGTTTCCATCGCAGAAATGATGTGTTTCATTGTCATACATCTCTCATTTTGCCCAAAGAAGAAGAAAAAAGAAAGGGGAGGAAGAAAATAGCAAACCCCTCCAACTACTAAAACCAACTGACTTTCATTTCATGTAGATTCTGCCTCATAATTAAATTATAAGTGATAATTAAGTATTTTTCTCTGTAATTTCTCTGCTAGTTTTTTGTGCTATGCTATTTAACAAAAATTTTGGCTAAAGCAGAGAATAAGGCTTTGAGCCTTCTAGCTACCTTTTTTAATATCTCCCATTTGTATACACGTATGCATTTTATTTGTTTGATTGTAATGGGTTTATCTGCTTTGTTGGCTCCTCCCTCCTCTTTTCTTTTGTACCTTTTTTCCTCCAAAAGCTTTGTTTGATTTTCCAGGGATGAAAAAGCATATCAGGTTGTGAACCAAAGGAAACATAACAATTTAATAGTCCTTCAGGATGGAATCATAGGAGGAATTTTATAGGAGGACAATTATAAACCTCAGAGTGGAGGCTTTTGTCTTTTATGTGTATAATAATTTAGCTCATTTGGGCACAGAACCAGGACTGGAACTGGACAAATCCACAAAACAACTAATTCAATGTTTCAGTCAAAGTCCACCATCCCCTGCCTGATGCAGAGAGCAGCCCAGCCTTAGCACTGCCGCACCTCCTCCTTCGAAGTTACCCAGGCGTTTAGACAGCAGTGATACTGCTTCTTAAAAGCAGAAGCGAAGTCGATCTGGTGCCCAAATTCAAGTGTTATCTTCACCATCCATGCGTGGGCATACCAAGAAGACGACTTTGGCACAAAACAGCCTTGCTGGCCCGGCAGCAGGTTCTGTGCATGGCTCAGCTACCTACCATCTCAGGTGCCCGTAGGGAGTACCATGCACTCAGAGCTCCCCACTCTGCCCCAGGAGGGGGGCAGAAACTTCCCCCCCTTGACTGCATGTGTTGTCAGTTCAAATTCTGGTTGTCTGGGAGGGGGTATGAAGGTGGTGGGCTCTGCTTGAAGGACTTACCAGGCTCCAGGATGCAAGGCAGTAAGCGGCAGAGGACATGCCAGAAGCCCTCCGACACCAGCAAAGAGGAGAAACTTGGCACACAGCTTATTTCTCAGCCAGGCAGGATTCCTGGCCTAGGTTGTCCTTTGCAGAAATCCTGCCCTCACCCTCAGTCCAGGATCCCTGTTGCAGCCACTCACAATCTCCTTCAAAGTACGGCAGCCCATCAGCAAGGGGCATCCATCTGCAGCAGCATCCATCATGGCTGAGGCACTAGGGGAAACACCTAGAAATCAGGATGGAGTTTCAACTCTCTTCACCTGAAGACACTCAAGCTCCCAGCCAAAACACCAGCTTAAAGACTATCCAGGAGTGCTGTCACTCCTTGTTTAACTCATGCCATTCTGTAAACATTTGAACCTGTGTGGGAGCACAACACAGTGGTCTGACTTTTAAGACATTTAACTGCAAGTACTGCAGTTCAAAATCTGTTTCTGTAGGCAATGGGCATTCAAACATGTTTAGACTTCTCTGGGAGCAGGAGTAGGATTTCCACTTTCCCACACGCAACTTCTGGGTAGGTGCCCCATAGCCTGGGCTTTACAGTAATTCTCTCCCTCCTGCTCCTTCTTGCAGCCAAGTTGAACCCTTCAGTCTCAAGCAGGAATCACATGCTCCTACCTATATTTTGGATAAGTGCTTTCAAAACTAGCCCAATTTATAAGAAAGGGAAATTACAATCATATTGGTATGTATCAAGAGAAAATCTTCACATGCCTAACTTCAGATGTGGCTAACGGGATTGATGCCTTGCTCCCCTCCTCAGCACCAAGAGATTAGATCTATATTATCTCTTAGATAATCCACATTATATGAAAGGCATCTGCATTAGCAGAAATGTCAGCATTTTAGGAATACATTCCTAAAGATTTGTTTAAAAGTAGTAGAACTTAAGTATAGAATCATGTGGGAAATGTTTTTATTTTCATGGAGATATAATATTTCAAAGATAAATAGTTTCATTTTCAGGTTGAACTTAAGAGTTTACAAATTGTAAGCACCAGCATTTGATATCCACAGCCTCATCAGAACTGCAGGAACCGGCATGGAGAAGCAGAGAAGACCCTGCACCAATTAAATATCATCAGCAATTTCAACAACTCACATGAGAACTGAGTTCCCACATAGTTGGGAGCTGCTATCTCTCGCTCTCACACATACAGGAACAATACCATTCTTCATTCAACTGGTGAAGACCTTCCCATTCAGTTTCCATTTTGACAAAAGACCTTATTCGAACAAACAATGAAAAACCTTTCATTCAAAAATATTTGCCTACCTTTGCTCAGGAGTTTACTTTGATACACCTCAGTTAACAAATATTAGTAGAAGAAATTCTACACATATGAAACAAACTGTACAAGCTCTGGAGAAAACCACTAGAAGTATTTCTATACACAACCACAGGACTTACTCAAAGAGCTACAAGGAATTAGTAGGAGTATGACATACCCTCCTGGGCTTGTTCCACGCATTTGTGGATCCATAAGCAGTGTTTATCACAACAACAGCTATACAGGAGGAGCTGGCAGCTGCCATAGGGTCTCCTGCCTAACAGAGGTAAAGCTACTGTCATTCTCCACTTACTTTCCATTGCAGTTCACCTGTGGTCAGGTTATACCCATCTGCTTGTACAGTAACATTGTCCTGTGATGTTAGTATTTCTTTTTCCTCCCTACTGTTCACCCCATCATACTTATAGAGGGCAACTATAGCCCTTTGCATAGTCTGTTTTGTTATGCTAGATAGGCAAGCCAAAGCCTTTAGATTTGAAGGGATGAAGAGACTGTTGGATGTCTTATATACTGCACTCCATTAAATTGCACCTAGTTATTTCTCTAGCCAACTGTAACTTGTTTAATAAAAGAAACACTCGGCTTCAATTTGTAAGCAGTAAAGGAAGGGATACACAGTCAGGGTTTTGAGCTGTATTTGTTGTATGCACAATGTAGGAAACTGAGTTCAAACAGGCAAGAAGTTTGTTGCTAAGAGTAACTATTTTTACTACCAGATTCTTCCAGCTCTGGTAACAGCTGCAAAGTAGAAAAGAGCAGTGATTCCAGAAAGTTGAAGATTTCCTCTGTCAATATCTCAGAGCTCCTTCCCACCACACAGTTAAAGACCCCCTACCTCACTGGATATGTGACACCTCCTGCTAGCAGTTCTATTCAGCATCTTCCACCTCTTCCAAACAATCCTCCTCCTGTCACATAATTCAGCAACCAGATGAGTCACAGGAAGAACAATCACATAGTATATACACACAGCTCTCAACAGCCAGGCTACAGCCTGTGCATCTTCCAGTAACTCACTTTATACCTCAAGACCCAAGGAAATACCTGGCTTTTGCACCTCCTTACAGGAGTATTGCAAGCATAGCAGGAGAGACTGAAATAGGAGGAAGACATGGATAAAGACACACACAGACAGTACAGTGTGACACAGCTTTAAAAAAGCAGAAATGTAATTAGAAAAAAAAGAAAATGAAAGTGAGATTTAAAAAAAGTCATTTGCACATAGAGGAAAAAAACAGAACAAATAAAGAATCTATCACATGAAAGAAATGAAAGACTGTATTGTAAGGATCCTGTGAATGGACAAGTTACATTTGTGTGCCAAAGTAGATAGTCCATGGGTGTGACCTGGGGGAGGAGAGTAGAAGGAAAGAGAGAGAAAGCCAATAAAAATAATGAAACTTCTATGGATTACACTTTGCAGGAGATCACCATACAGATACCATCTGGGCTTTAAATCATAAAAAGCAAAAAAAATCCCAACCCAAAATGCAAACTGGATCTCCATTTTCTTAGACTTCACACTATAACAGTATTAACTGTATAAAATTTATAATCTCAGTGGAATTTGCCTCTCTTATTTTAACATTGTCCCTACAACCTTCTACTCTGCTTAAAAGCTAAGAGTTAATCTCCGAAAGAGATGATCTAGGTAGCAGTTCTTTTTCCTTTTATCACATCAATATTTCTTCTCTAATGGTATTCCTATGCCACAGGAAAGGAGACAAGAAGACTTCAGTTATTTTTTCTCCAGTTCACTCTGGTCAGCAGGACATACGTTTCTACACCAAGTATTTTGTTCCTGGCTAGATGGTTGCACAGCACTCCCACAGATACAGAGCCTATACTGTTCCAGCTACATATATATTAAAAATACTCATACAAAGTCCACAGGCAGAAAGACAGCCACCACTTACTAACTGTTATCCATTTTTTCAATTGGTCTACAAGGTCAACTAGTTTGTTAACAACTCAGGTGAAAACTAACTCTTCCACAAAGAGAACACTTGTTGAAGGCAAACCTGTTATAAGCCAAATATGCATAAAAATTCTCCCCATGTAGTCTTGTTACAGAGCCATTCTTTTTTTGTCAAAAACTTTTAACATCCCAAAAATGCTTAGTTCTGACACCTATTTTCCAGTTTACTGCTTTCTCCCTTTTTCCATTGTAGCTGGGAACTTAGTTCAACTGCATTACATTCAGCAGCAACAACCCTCAGCCTGCTGGGAATTAATGTCTCATGATTCTTACCATGTGCAGGCTTGGTAAGAGCTCCAACTCACAACAGACAGGAGCTGGAGTCTCCCCCCTAAGAGTCATCAGAATGTTCACGGACATTATCATACTCCCCTATCAAGCATAGCTCCAAGTTACTTCTTGCCAGCTGATCACCAAGTATACGTTAAATGTTGTCTTACTCACTCTTCATCCTGTTTTTAATAAATGATGTTACAGTGGTCAGGGCTATGCAGTTTCTCAACCAGTAAAACTTATTATAATGATTTACTAGTGAGTTACTATTGATGTATTATTCCTAGGTTTCTCAAGCTTTTGCCAGTGTGCATGTAATGCAAAGGCATCCTTAAGGCAATGATGTAATTTTGAAGTAACATGATATTAATCTACTTCTATGTTGAGCTTTATAAAATTTACCTTCTCATGGTGACCCTGCCTGAGTTTGTCCAACAAACAAGTGAGTTTTCCTACTTATTATCTACTACATCTATCTTCTCCAGGAGGGGTGATAGTAACTTTTAATAGCTATTTACTTTCGCCAGTTGGTACTTTGAAGGTACCACCAGTAGCTGCCTACATTTCAGCTCAGAGGTATATATGGCTGTTGGTATATGGCAGGCACCTCTGACAAACACTAGTGTGCAGAAAAGGTTTGATTCATAATTTAGCAGTGACCTGTTTACAGTGAATACTGTAAATGAATACTGAACTCTGTGTTTCTGTTAGCTTGAGTAAGAACAAACTGCCCTTGAGAAAGCTGCTGGATTCCTGGATGTAGCAGACACTCTGGTGCAGAGGCAAAAAAAGAAAGTATGGAGGATTTTATGAATGCCAGTTCAGCCCCTTCCTCATGAAAGCAAACTAACCCAGTTCTCCAGTACAGATGACTTTGGATATTCAGTACAAGATTTATGTGACCACAACACGGCAAGCCAGGTTCTTTTTCCTCAGTTCTAGGTTTGGTTGTTTGTTTTTTTTTTTTCCTAAGAGGCATTGTAAAAGGACTTACTCTGTATGTATAAAAAAAACCTCTTTAAACTTTCATAGCACAAATGCTATTAAGTGCTAGCATTTGCTTGCCAATTTCCATAGTATGACTTAGATAATATCAGGGTGGGAGAGTTGTTATGATCCGTTGAATTCTCATCTAGAACTTTGGTCCTAGCTGCCAGAGATTCCTGGTGCTCAGCACTGACACAATTGTCTTGAGCTTTCACTTCTGTGAGGTCTGTCACTTTGTATCAAGGGGGGGTGTTATACCCACAGTGTACTTACTCATATTTTTTTTTGAGGAGGACAAGGAGAAGCAAAATTCATTCAAAACATATTAAATTACAATGGAGGAATAAAGTGAAGAACCTTTTCCTTCTCCCTCATTTGCTATCCAGGCTCTCTCTTGCTGACGTTATAAGGTAGCATTCACTCCCACATCAATATAAGCCCTCAACATACCTTGAAGAATCATGCTCCAGTTGGAAGGAGATATTTTTTTTCCTTCATCTCTCAGGTAGCATATTTTTCAACAGTTCAAGAAAGTTATTTTTTTGAAACATAGTTTCGAGGCATTATCGCCATTTTTGTACGATATTTAATATGTGATTTCAATGTGTCACAGAGATACCACAAATTTTTTTCATGCTTTAAAAAAGGAAAAACTGAAAACAACAAATGGAACACTCTCTGGACTTCACGAGGTTCCAACATGAGAAAGATACTTTTTGCAGGCAACATGGACATATGATGCCGTAACAGTCACATGGTTAAATCTTCTGATGAATTCTCACCTACCTTTTCCTTAAGTGGAAGAATACTATGTACTTTTACCAGTGACAAGTGGAAACTTGTCAAAAAGTGTCATAAAATCAGTACAGAGCACTCAAATAGTTCTTTAAGCCTATGGCAGACAACCAAGGAGACTCCAACCTGCTAATATACCTTCTGGACAGCTAGCTGAGTGGTCAGACACCACTTCTGGAAAAACATCTCTAATGCTTGCATCTTTTGCCAAGAAAGCAAAAAGTAACACAAAATAATACAATATACTGGAACATCACTGGAATATTTCTTTGTTACTAAAAATCACTTTATACACTTACAGTAAATACTGGGAGAGGGAAGATGCTTGTAAAGAAAAACTCAGGAATGACAGAGTAATGATTTCCTCATTGTAAAAATGGAATTAGATTCTCCAGGATACACAGATGACGTCCTCTATGAGAAAATCTTGCTTATCAACAGAAAATGAGCCACAAATATGTTTATATTAATTCAAGTTTTAAACATTTCAACAGCATCCCAGAAGGCAACAGTTCTTAAAACAGCTTAGAGTTTCTGCTGAATATGGATTAATAAGATATATATTGATTTATCATCTATGTTTTCCCTCTACAGGAAAATATTATATTTTCTTTTCACAGCGGTTTGATCCAACCTATGTGAACTATAATGACAGATCCTGAGAGTGTTCACTGCCAGGCCAGTCAGACGCACTGACAAGAAATTTCATTCTAATGCACCTTGAGTTTTCTGAGAAATGAGGTTCTCTTGTTCTGAAAGATGTACAGCTAATGGTTCTCAGCTCCTCCTCTAAGAGGCCAACCAACCTTGAAATATACTGGCTACACCTGAAGATGACAATGACAGCTTGGCTCTGAAGGAGTAGCAGGACTGTGCTAGTTCAGTTCTTACAAGAAGACTAGAATTTATTCTTTCAGTTTTTCATTTTTAGTTGGAAGACTGTGATATATTTCAGTTAAACAAATGAAGAATTGAGAACCATACACATACACATACATATATAAACTCCATATAGAGATATATATATGTATTCATCAAATAAATCTGCACATGTGGAAGCCATCTGTGACATTTGATCTTTTACTAAATTATATATAGGTATATATAGACACCACTCCATATGTATTTACTCCAAAGTTCCTTAAGAAGATCATGATTCTCAGAGGTCCGAATTGCTGAGCTCCATACACCACTAAGCTTCCATTAAGAAATTCAGTTCCCACAGTAATAGTTTGTAATTCTGCATCTTTATGTCCAAGTACGTGCCTCAGTATCTAAGAGGCAGTAGTAATCAATGACCATAGTAAAGTGGTAAATTTTAAATCCATTTTACACACACAGAGATACCATGAGTTGAAGCTCAGAGATACTATGAAGTTGGGGTCCAGGAAGGCTGGACACTCTTCAA
>NW_009637268.1:58277-59429 GCF_000690535.1 Cariama cristata | reverse complement strand
GCGTCTCAGCTGTGCCGCACCCGAGAGCACTGGAACTGTTGGAGGGGACGTCCCGCCACTGCGGTTTGAAGCGGGGACGGGCACCCTTGGCTTTTACCGGGCATCGTTGTCGCCCCAGAAGAGCCTCACCTCGCATGGGCTTGGTGTGCTGCATGGGGAGAGACGCCTGCTGCTTTCTACCGCTGCCTGTACACCGTCGGCTACCTCCGCTGGCATCCACCCGATGGGCTCATGGGAAACCCCCATCTCATCCGCACCAACCTGGGCACCTGTAGCAGGGGATCACGGCCTGGATCTCCTGGAGAGGGAGCCTGGCCATCAGCAGAGGGCAAGCAGCGGGAAATGGGAGACGCCGCTCAGCCCGGCACTGCTGCCCAGATGAACAAACACCTCCTGCTGCACCCTGGGCCGTGCCAGCTCTGCTCCCGTCCAGGGCATCGCCTTCCGACTCGCCTTGCCCTACGCAAGGACCCTCTCGCCAGCACCCCAAGAGCTCCCAGACACCCTTCCCAGGGTCATCCCACAAAGCTCTTCATAGCCAGGTGCTGCTTCTGCTCCTTCTCACCACGCTCACTGCCGGTCCAGAACAGGGCATCAGCGCCCACCTCCCTCCTCGCCGCTCTCCACCTGCACCAAACGCCAGGTTTCCTCCTCTCTGAGCTCCTCCCGCAGCCGATCCCCCCGGACCCCCCCGGCACAGCGAGCAGAGCCACGGCAGCTGGCACGCGTGTAGTTTCCCGCAGCGCTTGAGCACTTTGACTGTTGTACTTACCCTACGTTTCTCCTTTAGCAGCAGGGGAAAATCAGGAGGGAAGGACTCGAGGGCTTGCTGGTTGGTGTGGCCCAGGCCCAAGATCCAGCCCAGCCACCTCCCACTTCGCGGCAGGGAGAGCTGTGAAGTCCCGGGCAGGAACGACGCACAGCTCAGGGACCGTTTTGCTGGCGTTTCTGGGCCCAGCTGTGCAACATCTGGGGTTCAAGACCTTTGCTTTCCAGTAGGGTGCCCACCCTGGCCAAGGAGCCTGGTGAACCCCAGGAAGCCCAGGAGCACCTACACCTCTCCGCCTTTCCAGGCGAAGCATCCGAGGCTGTGTGGTTTGAGCAGGGCTGTTCACACACAGCTGCACGTATCCGGCGTACGGCTCCTTTCCC
>NW_009637268.1:38379-58224 GCF_000690535.1 Cariama cristata | reverse complement strand
CCTCGCTCTTACCTTCGGTAGCAGGACAGACACGCTGCCGAGTCCGTTGTTCCTACCACACAATGCTTTCCCTTGCAAGAAAGGCCGCTCCAGGAGGGAGAAAGCAGTTTTTACTCTCCACTACCTGCCAGTGGATGGAGGTGGTTCTCCACCTCCAGCCCCTTTCGCTTACAGGCTGGGGGAGAGCCTCTCGCAGGTGCAGCATCTCAAGGAGCTTTACCTCGAGCATAGAAAGGAAAGAGGCTGGACCAGGCTGAGCTGCAGCTGGGTTCAAGGCTGGAGAGTCATGCAGGAGCTTCCCTGGATCGATGTAACCCATGTGAGACCATTTTACACATTAACTCTCTTTTCAGATGTAAATAAACTTTTATTTTTCAGCAAGCAGCGCACACTGCTTCTGTGTGCTCTGAGGGAGGGAAACGGCTCTCGGGCACGGAGGTAAATGCAGCTGTATACGCTCAGGCACCGATTTCCACTCGAGCACACACACTCCCAGTTATGGGGGTATTAAACGGGTACCCAAAGCCCCTGGCTCAACATACCACTGTGTTCCCCTCCCTAGGATTCCATCACAGGACAGTAGTAAAATAAAACACTTAACGTGACAGGGATGGATAATACAAATGGTGACTCAAATCACATACCAGCTCTGGTACCAGCAGAGCCGTCACACACAACCCAAGGGAGCAGGTAGTTTCTCCTTGACAAGAGTTGGATTGCTGCCTGCATTCTTCTTTGCTGGGTGCCGTGGGCTCCAGCAGCCTGGCACCGGTGTGCGTGCTGTAGCAGTGCCCAATGCGGAGGTGATGCCAAGGCTGTAAGAGGCCAGGCTGCCCTTGGGAGGAGAAAGCTGGCCCTCTTGAGATCTAAGCTCATCTCCCTGATGAACACTGGGCTCTGTGCTTGCAGGTACTCTCTGAAAGCACTGCTGTGTGCAAGATGGAGGTGAGAAGAGACAAGTAACAGTTCTCAACATCAAGGACTTTGAATCATAGCATGAGAGGGGGAGTCGTTCCCAGTTCTCTCCTGGCAGTTTCAGAACCGTGTTGGGAGAGGGAAAAGCCCTGGCGGCACGCTGGCCCACGGTTGGGCTGCTGTAGGACACAGAGATGGCAGAGATCTCAGAGCAACTGCTCCACTCCCACCAGGCCAAAGCCCAAGTCAGCTTAATGCATGTCGAGATACACCAAGAGCATTCGTTTTAACCAGAAAGAGATTTTTATGTTGCCCTATTTAAAACTGAATGGCATCCTCTTGACTGCCTGTCTCTGGTGCCGGATCAGAGGTTGGCTGAAGGTTTAGAAGAGCAGTCACACCAGAGCTGGGCACAAGATCAGTACTTTATCCCAACAGGAAAATACCAGCACACAACTCAACAAGGCCTAAACTAATTTCTGAATTAGCCCAGGGACAACTTTTATCATGCAGCTAGGACCTTTGCGGGGCAGAAGTGGCACAAAAAATTCCCACATCACCTAGCCAGCTAGTGTTGCAAGGGTGTCACCTCCAACAGGAGCCAAGCAAGGCTGGGAAGCGATGGATAATCCCAAAGTAAATTGTCCCAAAATAAATCAGTGAGGTTATTTCATGATTCTACAATCCCAGCTCCCTCCAGAGAAACCCACACACCAGAAAGAGGTTTTCAGTCTTTATTATTTAATCCAAGTTGGCAAATACTATTTTATTCAGACAGCTTGCCTTAGGGTAGCACCAGACTCCCTGCTGCCTGCACAGCCACCCTTTCACCAACGCATGCTATTTAAAGTCCTCCATTTAAGGGATTGCCTCCTCATGGAAACACTATTCTAGAGCACCCCCTCCCTGGTGTCCCCCTTGGGTTACTCTAGCACCCCTTTAAACCTTTACATCTAGGCTCCTGCAGCACCTTTGCTGGGGGGCTTTCCTTTTCCTTCACTCATACACTGCTGCATCTCTCACCTACCCCTTTCCCCATGCCCCCAATTTATTAGATGTACCATCTTACCCTCAAAACCCCCCCTTTATTCCACCCTATGACCTAGCAAAGCTAGGCCCAAGTCTGTGTAGTCTCCTTCCAGCCACCCACTTTCCTGCACAGCCCTGAAGGCATTGATGAGCCAGGGCTTCCCTTGCTCTCCAGACACTCTCAGGCTCTTTCACTTGGAGGTTTTGTTTTGTTTTTTTTTTTTGTCTTAAATTCAAGTCCAGGCTTCCAAGGGACACAGCACTGACAACCCTGTGCTAGTGCAGCCAGAGACATGGCCAAGGTTAGAGAGAAGGTAGTGCAAACTGCCCTGGCACTCCCCACCATTCCTCCAGCAACAGGGAAATGAAGGATAAAACCCAAAATATTCTTCCCAGCACAGCCTCAATACTCTGAGCAGCTTTCAGGGATGTTGCCTTAGGGGAACAGGCTCCACCTCCTCAAAATGAATTCTTCAGGGTGAAATCTCCTGCAGCCTTGTCCCACTGCCTGCTGCGCAGCTAGCGCCAGATGCCCACAGGCAGACACCCATGTCATTTGCTAAAGGTGAAAAATAAAAACCAGTGTGCCATGTTTAATTCTAAAACTTAACATGAGTAGAATGCAGCACCCCACAGCTGAGCACACACAAGGTGCCAGGACGGCAGGTTAACATCGGAGTGGGCCATACCTGCCTCAGTGCCCCAGGATACACCAGTTCAGTGGGACAGTCAGACTAGACGTCAGCTTTACCAAACACAGACTAGCTTTCAAGCCTGCCTAAGTGGTCTTAGGCAGCTGATCAGAAGGGGTGACTAGCTCAAAGGATGGAGCCAGAACAGATTTTTGTATTTTGGCATCTGTGATCAAGGTCCAAAAAAAAAAAAATCTGAAGGAATACACAGTTTTTTTCCTGTTCCCAAGGAAACTTTTCCAGACTCATCAAGGCTTCAGGTTTTGTTGTTTGTTGGGATTTTTTCCCCCCTCCCACAAGACTCAGCAATACACAAGAACAGAGAATCACTGGAAACCATTTTACATCAACATAACTGCCACTAGAGCCTTTGTGGCTGCTCTCCCAGCTCCAAGAGATAGAACAGTCTCTCTGGAGAGTCAGCCTCTTCCTGCACTATTTGTCTGCCCTTTGAAACACCCACACCACCAACACGAGAATGCCTCGGCAGAACTAGTTCCAAACACTAAAGTCTGGAAATCAAAGGCAGGCAGTGGTTGAAGACCAAAGCTTTGCACCACAGCTACATCTGGGACGTGATTTCTGTTGCCCGTCTCCTATGTGGGACAGATCTCTCCCTCCGTTCTTGTTCTGCCTGCCTTGGCACTCTGCCGCTTGCCAGAGGCACAGCAGACCCAACGGTCTCAAGCTCTTTCTTCTCTCTCATGTCCTTCCAGAGGAACATCTGCCTTGCAGCCCCTGTCAGTGTTGGGATCTTGGCACTGACAAACCAGACCAACAGAGTCTCTGCCATAAAGCACTTACCACAAAAATGAGGTTTTTAGGACTGAATAACATGATCACAAACAACCCCTGAGCAGGGGAAGAATCTGAACCAAACCAGGGTGGGCTGGTTTTGAAGCACAGACCTGGGATGGCAGACGTTCTAGCTAGAGACTAGGGCTGCATGAGCTTTGCTGCAGCTCAATGAGCCAAACATTACAAACTGTACTCACTTTACCCATCCACAACAAACATGCCTTCCCTATTGCTTCAGAGACGCGTTCTGTGCCAATCCACATGGCATAGAAGGAACCAGGGCAAGTGTCAGAGGCCTTGGGGAGGACGGGATGCAAAAAAGGATAATTAATCAATTGCTGTAGGCAACTGTCAACTTTCTAACACCACACAGCCCTGAATGACAAGGGCTGCAGGAAGCTTAAGGCAGATAAAACTTCTGGGCTTGGTGCTTCTCCTCTTAACCTAACCTTTTGGTATGAACAATGATCCTGGGAACCCAGACAACAGTCAGGCCCAAAGAGCTGCCGGGTTGTTGTCTTCTGCTGTCCCTCATTCTCCCAGGCATGTTCTCGGATGGCTGAGACCTTCTTCCACGCATCCGCCAGCTGCTGTGGCACTCAGCAGAGCTGCGGTGCTGCCAGCACGGCCCTTGCGCTCATTCTCCCAGGCACACTCAGCTTCCGGGTGGAAGAGTCACCCGACGTCAGTATCCCTGCAGCCACCAGGAAAAAAGACGACAGTCACCCTTTCAGTGGGACAGAAAGACGAGGGGACTAAGGATTTTCCAAAGGGAAAACCAACCAGAGGGGACATAAGGACTAGTTAGAGTACAGCCTCAGTGTGCAGGCCACGAGCGAGCACTGGGTACGTGCAGCAGGTGGCTGTTACTTGCTGGGAGGAAGGATGCCCCCCTTGATGCCACAGCCCTCTGGGGCTCTCATTAGCTCTCACTCACCCTCCTGCTTTGTTATGGCTCTAGCCAGCTCTGCCCTCTCTGCCCTGGGGCTTGGAGCCTTTGAAGGTTTTGAGTCACAGTTTGCAGAGCTTTTCCTGTCAACAAATCAAAAA
Source organism: Cariama cristata (assembly GCF_000690535.1). Lineage (NCBI taxonomy): Eukaryota > Metazoa > Chordata > Aves > Cariamiformes > Cariamidae > Cariama > Cariama cristata. The sequence goes on along the minus strand of NW_009637268.1, from coordinate 53,740 downwards.
GGAAAAAAAAAAATAAAAAATCAGTGTTTGGAATAGGCCAGCAAGCAGTAAAGAACAGGCTGCAGTCTGCATTCAGCCTGTTATCCGGCCTTCATGCTGCTTTCTCCCCTGCAGCTTCCAGTGCCCCAAAACCAGGACCGTCTCTACTCTCTGACTGCCTCTTGCTGGGACAAGTTCCTGTCACCAGGAGAACGGGACACAGCATTTGGGAACCACTTCATAAGCAGCCCTGACCACCGAGCAGGAGAGATGCAGGGGGCCACATACCCCCTTTCTCTCAGCCCGGACGAGGCAGAATCCAAGATTTGCAGTGAGTAAAGTGCAAGAAAATGCCAGCACCAATTTTAGAGCCTGGAGACTTCCCTGAATGAGAGGACATTGTGAGGTCCTTCCAAACTACCACTGCCAAATCATCAAACACCTGCCCAGCTATGCCTCCCCTCCAGCACAAGAGTCACTTCATGCACCCAGAGTCCTCCTCCACCTTACCCATTTCTCCCACACGCTCCTCTAGGACAGCTGACAGCTCAGGCAAGCTCAGAGACTTCAGGGAAGGTGGCCATCCTTCCAGCACTGCAAGAAAGAGGAACCACACATTTAAATCAATCTGCATGCTCTCTGTGACAGAGTAGAGGCAAGGGTTTGGTGTTGCTGTGAAGCACCCACACCCAAAGTGGCTCTGGCTAGGGGTTGTGAGTCACATGGGAAGAGAGCTGGAACTGCCTGTGGCAAACTGAGGGGTTTTTCGGGCAATTCTACCACTTTTTTTTTAATACTGGCTGGGTCATACATTAAGAGAATCTCAAAGAGATTGAATGTAGTGGACAGAAATCAACAGGATCTCTACTGGTCTCACTCAAAACACAAGCAGCAATGAGCACATCTCTGGAAGCATGTCACAGGCAGCAGGATCATTTCCTAACTCCTCCAGATAACGAGCTGATGGGCCAAGCCTGCCCAGCCACGTACAGCAGTTTGCCCCACGGACAGAACAGCACAATCCCCCAGACTGGGTCAGGGAACAAACCATGGCTTCCAATTCAGACCTTGGTCTAGCACACAGTGCAGTAACCCACCCGAGATGCCCACACGCTGCAGTGTAGGAAGGGGAAGCCACAGGCCCGTGAGGCAGGCCTGCCACTGGATGCCTGTGCTACTTATTTGCGTTTTTAGCCACAAACACCCACCAGACCCAAAAACTTCCCACTTGCTAAGAATCAAAAGTTGCTGAGAAACTCCTGCTCCTGCAGTTAAAGTCCAAATGCCTCAAGTGCTTTAAATGCTTTCCCCAAACAAGAATTTTTACATTAAATTTAAGGGTTTGGCTGCTCAGCCATTTCCAAATTGCTTCTAAGTTCATCCTTTCAGCAAGGAAAGACAAGCACTTGGTTTGCTCTGGGGTCTCCTGCCGTCTACCCACCCCTTGCACCCATTTCTGTAGTTTGATAAGGTCTTCCTCACCCGGACGCTCACCAGGCCGCCTGCTCTCACCGGTTCCCAGCTGCACGTTTGTGTCCAGCACTCTGCCAACTGCCTGCTCTTGGGTTAGCCGGGAGGACAGTTCTGCTTGACAGGATCTGTCAAACAAGACAAAGCCCATTAGAAGTGCACAGGGACACTTCTTGGAACAACATGCCAGTCTTTGCACTCCTACATCCTGCAAGTACCTGCTTGGGGTGCGGAGGGACCACATCTAACGCCCTGGGTTACAAACTGCTCCTTGTTCCTTCCCAGGAAGAGGAAGACGAGCCCCAGACAAAGCTCAGGGCGCTCTCCACTGTGCCCCATCTCCACAGCAATCTCTGCCCCTGTCCACAGAGGAGCTGCGGGGGGAGAAGAGAAGGAGGGGGCGGGGTGAGCAGGAGAAAGCCCAAGTCAGGGGCTGCGCCTGGTTTATATGAGAATCAAGCCTGATCCCCAGTTTCTAATGGGCAAATGAAGCTACTTCACAAGAGGCATCAGGTCAAAGCAAGAGAGGCATACAAGGCTCTTTGGCCATCATCATTGTACCATCAATTCAAACAGTGTATCCTCAGATCATGGCAGGGGCCTTCTACAAGGCAGACAGCTTCTCAGTCAGAGGGAAAAACAAGTGCTCTGTCCCTTGCAGCTGGGAATATTGCTCTGCTGTCCTTCTGAAAGCCAATCCCAGTTCATCCTGGCTTGGTAGCAAGCAGATCCCATTCCCTGTTGGGCTAGGATCTATAAGCAGTAGGATTACAGAATCACAGACTGGTCAGGTTGGAAGGGACCTCTGGAGATCAACCAACCCCCCTGCCAAGCAGGGTCACCTACAGCAGTTGCACAGGATCACGTCCAGGCAGGTTTTGAATATCTCCAGAGGAGAAGACTCCATAACCTCTCTGTGCAGCCTGTGCCAGTGCTCGGCCACCCTCAAAGTACAGAAGTTCTTCCTCATGTTCAGAGGGATTGATGTCACCTTCAAGGACATGTCTGTTTTATCAGTGGACAGAACAGAGCCCCATAGCGGAATCCAACTGAGGCAGGGAGAAAAGCACCACAAAGGCAACAGAAGGTATATTAGGAGGTAGGAACTCAAAGGCAAGACCCAACGTGAAGAGGGCAGGTTTTTCTGCTAGGTGTCAGAGTTGCAAGAAAAGTATTCTTCACTAGCCAGCGCAAGACATTGTTAGTCCTTTGATACAGTTTAGAAATTAAAAGCTCTTTCCTGCCTTCACCCAATCACCAAGTTACATCTTGGTCACTAGGTCTCATGTAAGCACAAACAAACCATCTGGCCTTTTGGTTCCTTCTAGTTGAAACCGGAGCACTCAGCATCTCTGAAAAGTCAGGCCATTTAGAGCTCATGCATCTGATTAAGGCTTCACATTGGCTCACGTCGTTGTGACTTTTCACCACAGAAAGTCAGGCAGGATCCAAAATGGGTTCAGATGCCTGGTGAGCTCTCCTGCTTTATGCCAAGCATCACTTGTTAGACTGCCAGTATGACCTCTGATCTCTGTACGGGCCAGTAGCCTCAGTGCCATTTCTTGGGAATGACTTACTTGATCTGATCCAGCAGGACTCCAGCATCCTTGGTGATGGCCTGAGCCTCTCTGAGCTGGCACTGGATAGCATTCCAGGTCTCATCTCGCTCCATCAAACAGCTCTCAGCCACTGCACGCAGCTTCTGCTCCTGGCACACCTGGCCCTTCATCACCTCCACCTCTTCACACCTCTACAGCAGAGCAGAAGGGATGATTAGGCTGCGAGTATTGTGCATCACACTCATATGTGCCTCCTCTGACACATCCCTGCAATCCCTGCTATTTTAATGGCTTAGGCAGCCAGAGAGTTCCTGCAAAAGTGCACCTAACCCAGTGGGAAATGAAGCTGGATAAGGCTTGCACACTGAATACAGTTTCTCTCCACATCAAGGCCAGCCCCACGGTTACAATTCCCCCTTCCTCTCCATTTGCAAAGATACTCAGTAGGCCCAGTCTCCAAAAATCAACAGAAGTCTGTTCACTAAAGGGCTGCACAACTTTACCATAAAAGTGACAGGACTAAAGAAGAGTAGGTATTCAGTTCCTCTCACTTGCCCTTTTAGTTCTCAGGTGGATGGGAAGCAGAGATGTTAAAGGCTTCACAAGCATGGAGCACAGAGGATGAGAAGTGGATAAGCTGCACTTACGGTGTTACCTAACGTACTTGACACCAAGCATGTCCACTGAAAGCTATGTCTTTTCCTTTACCCCAGGCCATTAGAGGCACAACATAAAAATATGCTACCGATCACACTGCAGTGTGACAAGGCACTGAGCAGCTTGTGGCAGACTTCTTACCTTGTGCAGCTGAATGGCCAATTCCTGCATCTCAGCCTCCAGCCGATCTGCATAGGCCAGCTCCAGGGCATCACTGGGCGGCCGGGCGTTGCTGTGCCATCGGGCAATGGCAGAAGTCATCTTCCTCTTGGGTCCAAACAGACTGGAGGGAGAATGGCAAACTGTCAGGGACCAAACACGGCACCATCTGTCCCTAGGCCCAACGGGATGCCACAAGGGCTTCTGCAGCCTCCTGGTTCCTCCAAGGCACCTCCCAAAACATGAGCCTGTTATAGCTAAGAACTAGGAGATATCAAAATTGTGTGGGAGACAGCCATAACAGAAAAGCACTCACTAGCTAAACTTCCCTGACCAGGCTGTGTGCATGGTTTGTAAGGGAAACGATGAGAACTACACTACAGACACTCACGTGATGCCTATTTCCTTCAGATCACTCTCTGTGAGGGTCAAGAAGATCCGGAGGTCAACATCTTGCTCCTCAAACACTTGCAGATACTTCAGGCACCCAATCTGCTCAAGGAACGTTGCCAGGTCCTGCAGCCCATCCGAAACAAACTTATTTATACCCTCATAAGCAAAAGCATTACCATTCCTCTTAATCATAAAGATCTGCTTCCTCATGTTTCGGTTATGCCTTCCTGGGTTCTAGAAGCAACCATGACTTCCCCTGGTTAACTGCCTTTCTCCATAGTCACACAACAGCACTGGTCTGTCTGCTGCAGCCATTACCTCTTGCAACAAATGCAGAGAAGACAGACACACCAATATCTACCCCAACCCACACCACAGACACTTTTGGTAGCACATCCACAGGCCTGAAGGGTCTAGAATACTCATTCAAGCAACAGCAACATCTAAGTAAACAGTTCTTTGTACAAGAAACTGCTGTTTCACAAGCATTTAAGTTTGGGTAGAGGTTTGGAATCAAAGGTATTTTGGTGACAACTTCCCTTTTATCTGAGAAGGCCAAGAAAGCAGCTTAGGTAACCTTGGAAAAACCTCCCACGCTTGATACAGTGACACAGCCTGCATTACTTCAGAGACAACTTTCTGTGCATAGTTACCTGGGGCCCTGTATAGGCAGGGGGCTCGGGAAGGATTAGGTGCTGACTAGAGCCCCCAGCTTTCCCTGGGCAGTGGGTCCACTGGCTATCACTGTTGCTGTAGCGGTTCTTGATCTTAAAGCTCTTGGCTTGTTTCCGACTAGGGGGACTGTTTGCATGGTCAGAATCCTGAAAAAGAAAGAAAAAACCCACAAAATGTAAAAGTCAAGGATGATCACGCAAACATGTCAGGATCACTACAGCTAACAGGCACAGAGTCCTTTGAGTCCCAAGCTCTAAATCCAGGCAGTGGTCCACAAACACAGGCAACAAAGACTAACAAAGTCTTTCTTAGGTAGGGCTGAGTCAAGTCACTCAGAAGATGGCAGCCTGGTACCACAGAACAGTATCAGGCTCTTGCGATCCTAGCTTAGAAAGAAGAAATGCCAGAGCAAAGAGCATGCTGAATCCTCCCTGAACCAACACAACACACTCGAATTCTACCCATGAGACGTTCCTCGAGATACAAAGGACTTTTGCTCATATTCAGCTACATCACCCTTCTGTACATCAGCCCCAGAGCTAGGTCTTGAACCATGTGAGCTGTAACTTGAAGCATGGAGTAAACTCCAACCTCTTCCCCTTTCTGTACTTTGCCAATACAGCACTGCTGTGCTTCTCTAAATCTTAACTATACTGCCTGCTATCTCGCCCAGCTCAAGGACTGACTCAGCTCTAACAAGTCACATCCTTTCTTGACCACCATGTAGCTAGAAGTCTCCAGAGAGTTCAAAAGCTGGAGAGAACTTAAAAATCGCTGAGTAGCCATCAACAACCTACTCTAGAGTGAACGTGCTCCAGGAGTTGGCTACTAGCTGGAGATCAAACAAGCCAATCCATAGTCTTCAAATGATGGAAATTGGTTTTATATGTAAAGGTAATACTACCTTTCCTCACCCAGCCTGGTGCTACAGCTCCTGTGGAGGTACAGTCATAGCAGGTTGTGGAAGGGTGACAGCACTGGCCAAGCTGAAAGCAGAGAAAGGAAAATTGAAAACCCCACCTCATTGCTTTCCAAGGAGCCTTCACTGCTGACTCCCAGAGCTTTGGTCAGGCATTCACTGCTGCTGCTACTGCTCCTGATGGTTGCTAAGTTGTTGGTGAAGAAAACGTTATCCTCTGGAAAAGAATAGGAAAAAAGTTTGAGGTTCAACTTTCTTACACTCAGTGCTGTTCTTGCTACACAATTACCAGCAAAACCTGCTGGAGGTGTAAAGGAGAAACCCAGAGCAAGGCTCCACATGCAGCACTCATGACAAGACAATTCCAAGACAGATATATCACGTGTCTGATCCCAGGCACTAATCTTTCTCCAAGTCTGTTTAGTACCACAGAGAACAGGAAGGCTGACTGTGTTTCTGTGAGGCTCCTGGTTACGGGGTGGTGCCCTAGTTTCAGCTGGGATAGAGTTAATTTTCTTCCTAGGAGCTGGTACAGTGCTGTGTTTTGGATTTAGTGTGAGAATAATCTTTATAACACACTGATGTTTTAGTTGTTGCTTTGCAGTGCTTACACTAAGACAAGGACTTTTCAGCTTCCCATGCTGTCCTGCCAGCAAGGAGGCTGCGGGGGGCACAAGAAGCTGGGAGGGGACACAGCCAGGACAGCTGACCCCAACTGACCCAAGGGATTTTCCACACCATATGGCATCATGCTGAACAATAAAACTGGGGGGAGTTGGCCAGGGGGTGGTAGCCCGCTGCTCAGGGACTGGCTGGGCATGGGTCAGCAGGTGGTGAGCAATTGCATTGTGCATCACTTGTTTTGTATATTCTTGCATCATTATTATTATTTTCCCTTCCTTTTCTGTCCTGCTAAACTGTCTTTGTCTCAACCCACAAGTTTTACCTTTTTTCCCCACAATTCCCTCCCCCATCCCAGAGAGATACTCCAATCCTCAACATCTCAGTGGGAAAGGAATATGCAAGCCAAGAGGTTGGTCTCACATCCAGGTGTGCACTGCAAGCCAGACTATTTTCTGAGACAGTGACTTACCCCTGCTGCTGCTGCTCTCCACATCCTGCTCATTAATTGGAGAGGTAACATCCCGATTCCGGATATCATCTGCTTCACAGCTGCCATCATCATTGAAGGTAACATAGCCATGAGGAGGGACCTGCTCTGTGTGCAAGAGGAAGGGAGAACATACAAAGATTAGGATGCAAATCCAGCAGGAAAAGCAACCACTCAGGGATTTGAAAGACTGTCTTCTCAACTAGGAGGTTTCATTCTAAAAAGCATGGAGAAAAACTGAGAAATGCATATGCCTACAGTCTCCCTCACACAAACACACATCAGCTGTACTTGGTCTAGATGGTTGCATTGGAAAAAAGTCAGAGGAAACAGCCTCATAGCAGAAATGCACCTTAAATAGCAGCTTTCAGCATTTCCTTTCTTCTTCATACCCAAATTATCAAAGGGGAAAAACATCTGCTTGACAGGAAGATGACAACTATGTCCCCTCCCCAACCAAGCACACCCTGTAAAAACAGACCCTCTGCATCTGTGTTAAAACACTAGGAGTATCCCACTACCATTTAAGAAGCTGACAGTATCATTTTGATACAGCCACTGCCTGTAGGATAATATGTGTCTGTATCAAGACAAAAGCATGTTCAGAGTTCTGTTCATTAAGTCCATATTCTTGGTTATTCTAGACAACTAGGTAATCAGCCCGAGAAACACCTCTGGCTATGACACACACACAAGAAAAAACTCATACCATTGCATCCAGGGGTTGATGTCTGAACTGAGATCATCTTTTTCTTGGCCTACTGCAAAGGTTTTATAATCTCATTTTCAGTAGCATTTCAAGCATCAGGGAAAACAAAACTGACAGGTCTAGGAGCAGCAAGTTCACTTTCATGACCGATGATTTCTTGGCCGGTGTGACCACTTCCTCTGTCATCAGCTTGAGAAGGTTTCTCAAGCTTTTGAGCCTTCCTCAAAAAAAGGGAAGCTGGACTGTTCTCAAGAGTCAGGGGAACAGTAATTCAGGTAAGAGCAGTGGTTGTTCCACAGAAGTGTTCCACTCATCAATATCCAGCCCTGACAAGAGTTCAGGTGGATTTCTTTTTAAACCAGATATTAGCCAGCCTTGTATGATGGTGTCTGCTATCTTTGTTTCTGTACAAACCATACATGAATCCCAAATGAAGAGAAAAAATTGATGGTCCAGAAATAGCTACAATGCATCTGAGACCTCAAAGGACTCTCAATTAGGCTTCTAACTATTCTCACCATAGCAAGACTGCTTCTTTCCACCGATTCCAACTGCCGTTATCTTAGCCAAAGCCTGGGGCCCATCATGGATACTGGGACCCTTGGTCCTACGAACAGGTCTCTGTCTCTGGGGAGCAGAACATGATTCATCCGAGGAACTCAGCTCTTCATATTTTCCTGTAGTTCAAACACAGATTGTTAGCAGCACAGCAATTCATTTACCTACTTGATTTGCTACTGGTCCTATAAATGCAGTGGAAAAAAAAGGAAATGTTAAAAGAGGGAGTGTGAAACAGGTTATCTAGGTCAGAAAAGGGCCAACAGACAAGAAACTGTTGGATCCATACATCTTCCGTCCTCAAAAATGACGGAATTTCCAGGACAGACCAGCTAGTACTACCCCATACACACAGTAACACACTTTCAAAATATCAAACACCTCTCTTCAGGCTCCATCTTAAAATGAACAAGCTAAAACATCTGTCTTACTTGGACCCCTGCAGAAGACCTTGGGCACTGGGGCTGCATGCAAATCTATCAGCCCCACAATCTTTGTATGTCCATACTTCATGGCCAGCGTCCGTGCTGTGGCTCCAGTGTTATCTCTGAGATCTGCCTTCACTCCCTAAAGAAAAGGAATACATGTTTAAAACGTACTACATACAAAAATTGAAAGAAGCCAAAGAATTGTCTTTGTTCCTCCATCAGAAACACAAGCTCACCTTTGATAGACAGTTCAAGCTCCACTAATACCTTGTTGCCTTTCTAGTTATGCAGTCTCCCCAACCCCTGAATGCCAAGCAGCCTGGGTATATGGCTCTTGCACATTGCCATGGGGAACTAGTTTGTTTTATCTGAAAAATGTTTTGCATTGCTGCCTCCTTCTGGAAGTAGCTGGACCAGTTAAACGTGTATTAAAAACAAGTTATTTAGCATTGAGACATGTGTGCTCATAAGCTTTTGGAGGTAGAAGATGCCCACTAGCCTGAGTATACAAACCTGTAAACACAATACAGAGATTACCATTTTAGCTATTTTCTAATTCAGTCCTTATTCAGTTAAATCTGGACAGTTAGACCTCACTCCTATTTGTGCAAGGTCAGCATAAAATCAGAGTACTAGCCTTCAGAAAGCAGGTACTTAGAGAACAGTCCTGGAAGTCTTGGACTTCAGAGGTGACTCATCAAGGATCAAACATAACACTCAAAGTCTGGTGTCAAGCTTGTGGATCTTCCTCTGAGGGCTGGAATCACAGATTTTCAGCTTTACAGAAAAGTGTCGAGAGACTTACATGACTGAGAAGGTACTGAACAATTATCTCGTGGCCAGAAGCAGCTGCTTCCATCAGAGGTGTATATCCATACACTGGTTCCCTAGAGAGAGAACAAACATACACATGGACTAGGATAATCAAAGCTTAAATATGCTGCAGTCTTTGCCATAACCTAATAGGGCATCTCCAGCTTCTACCCTCAGCGGATCAAACTCTGCCATGTTTTGGCTGTTCTGCTGCACTCTGCTCTATCTCAGTAAAACTCCCAGCGGAGATTGAGTAAGTGTTACTCTATTGGCTGCATAGCAACAGATTACTCTTCCAGTTGCAGATCTGCCTTTCAGCGGCAAAAATCAGTTTTACAGGAGCTAACAAAGCAAGAACCTCTTGTTGACCTCAGGCAATTCAATATGCATAAATGTACAGGCAGTTCCCAAGGCATGGGAACGCACTGCGCACTTCAAAAAAAACAAACTGAACTCCAAGTACACAGAAAATTCAACAGAAAGACTTGTAAAGCATACTTGAGTTCAGAAAGCATTGCGCCTATTTGCTTTTAGAGTTTAGCCAATAATTAAACAAGCAGTAAGTCTAATTTCTCTTGATCTTAATTAAACAAATAGTGACAATATGGGCAGACTTCACTGTTCAGTTTGCAGGTCACCTGTCCTTGTATTAGCTAACAGAGTGTGCCATAGTTACAGGAGGAAAGACAAAAGCCAGCGTCTCTCCCTGTCCGTCTTTTGAGTGCATTCAGATGCCAACTGATGCTTTCATATCTGAAATGCAACATCTTTTGAGAAATGAAATCACAGATTCCTCCTTACTTGCAGTTGGCATTCGCCCCATTGTCCAGTAAGAACTTGACCATCTGCTGATGTCCAGCGCTGGTGCAGTGAAACAAGGCAGTCCAACCATGAATATCCTTCATCTCCAGCTCTGCGCCTTGCTTCAAGAGAACAGAGAATGTTCTTTACTGCACCCCCTCTGCTGGGTCTTTTAGCCGCTGCCCCTCTGTGCTGTGATACCAACAGAGTTTAAATCCCTGTCAGGAAGCTGAACTCACGACAGAACACAAATTGCCCACTTTGGTTGCAACTGGTGGAGAATCCTACCCTGTGCATTTAAACCATATACTGTGGCATTACCTGTTTATTATGGGATACACACCTGTAGAAGAAAGTAAGCAACACTTTCATTTCCACAGCTGGAGGCCAGCATGAGCGGTGTCTGCCCTTCTGGTGTTGGGATGTTCACATTCACTCCCGCCTCCAGCAGCAGGTGCACAATGGTGTCATGGCCAATGTAGGAGGCATACATCAGTGGAGTCCAGCCACCACAATTCCTCTTATTTAAATCCAGATCTCCTCTACACAACAGAGAAAAAAGTTCAGTTGAACTACTGTCCTGGTGTTGTAGATCACAGAAGGCTCCTGCAGCCTCTTGCTACCATCACTGTATTGAAAGAAGGCTGAAAAACATTCTAGCACTGAAGCCTGTATGGGAATTCCTACCAGGTCCAGCACAACTTCCACCAAATCCCTAAGGAGACAATTTTTATCAGTAGACTTGCCCCTTGAAACTCTGTGCCTAAGAACCCCTTGGGAGTTCCAGTGATGTGTCCCTGTTGCAATGTTAGACCAACCTGTACAGTAGCCAGTAAAAAACATAACTGGCAGCAAGTAACCACAGACCTGTGCCCTCCCCAGTCCCTCCTTACCGCTGAATACACTCCTGCACCACTTCATACTGGCCGACGGAGGCGGCTGTATGCAAGTCCAGGGGAACGTCCAGCTCTTCCCGACAGATCATCTGACCGACCCCATGCCACATGGAAAGACTGCGGCTCAGCAGCTCCGACTCACTGGCTTCATCACTCAGCTCTGACATTCCACCCTGAGTAACCAAAGCAAAGCAGAACTTTTAGCTGCCGATCTCCATTTTCTATAGAACACGGCATCACCCTTGGAGCCATGGAGCTCGGAAGGCAAGGTCATCTCAGAGGTACAGTGTTTCAAATTCCTACCTGTACTTTGATCACCTCCTTAGCCTGAAGCAGTAAGTCTTGCTGAGGAGTTTTTCCTGGCAGTTCTTTCTTGCTGCAGTGGCCTCTGGGATTTGAATACACTGGAAAAATAAAAGCCAATAATGCTAAAAAACCCCATCTTTCAAATCTCATTTTAAGACTTCAGAAGCACTGACTTTATTTCCTCCCCTTCTAATCAAAATATGCCTAAGGCAGCTTTGGATACCCTCGTCAAGAGAAGACTAAACACCTATTTAAGCGCTGATGGCATGCTTAGTGTTATACAAAAGGATGTAATTCTTAGTCTGCATGTTTTATAATTCAGAGGGAATTAAGAATTCATGTGTCAGATGTTCCTGGTCTTTTTCCATCTCTCTTATATTACAGGATGGCCCTGCTTAAATTAATACATGGTCATTAATAATGACAACTGTCCACTGCTCTCAAAAGCAGTTAGTATCACCTGAATAGGGTCCACACTTTGTTATGTCATCAGGTTGCAAGTAGATTGTTTTTACCATTTATTGTTTCAGCACTTCAGAAGCAGCCCAGTCTCATCTCTGTGAATCTTGGAAATTGCGGAAACACTTTGAGCAGCAGTGCACCTGCCCATTCATTATCTGAGCATGTCCACCATCCTGCAGACAGTAACTTAATTACAAAGCTAGTAGTTTCATGACTGTCTGAAAGGTTTATTTCCCATCCCTAGCCTTAGGGAGCAATTGCATATTAATCATTTTAACCACTCACAGGAGAGTGTTCTTGTTTGGCACTTCATAAAAAGCTGTTCAACACAGCTGGTCTATCATCTGAGGTCTTCAGCTGCAGTTTCAGCCTACATTCAAGTCAATCCAACAGGAAGCACATTCTTCTCCCTGTAGTCTCATCGCCCACCGTGCAGCACTTCTGGGGTTTGCCTCATCCCACTACATATTATAGTGGGCAGCTAAGCCAACATAAAGTATGCTTTCTTTTTCCTGATAATTTCCTGCCAGTTTAATTCCTCAGACCAATTCATTCTGGGGTCATGCAAATGCCAAATTTGGCACTGGTGAAGAATAAAAGAAAGCAGGAACATGCTTTTCAGTAGCAGTTACTCTTTAGATTGCCTCAGCTGTAACATTTCAGAACCACACTTACAGTGTCTAAACAATTGGGAGTGTCTTGCAAGAACCAGCCCTTTTCTTATAAGCAAAACACCTTTAATTCCTACCTCTCCATTCCCCATCTGGACCCTTTCTCCCACACCCTGTTTTTTTTTCTCCACTCCTCGTTCAGTTTAAGTCTACAAAACCACCATCCATTCTACCTAATCAGCATGTGGTGGTAATAAACGATTCCTTTCTTAAGATATCTGCAAAAGTACCTATTTTACCTAATAGCAGTAATTTGTATTACACTAGCAACCCAGAGGCCTCAGGCAAGAATATACCAGGCAGAACACAAATCAAAGACCTGAATACCTTACAATCAAAATACAAGGAGATGTTAAGTGGATTTAGGTGGGTCATAAGGGGGAAAAGTAGGAGTGTTTCTAACTACAACAGATTAAAGCTGCCCCTGGAAGGCAAAAAGGCATGTTCACAGTTAGTTAAAGGAGGTGAAATCCAGGACAGTTTGTAGAAGCAGGTTCAGGTGGAAGCGAAGCTCACTGTTCTCTCCACAGACCTCCTTGTTAATTGGCTACATTAACTATAAAACACACAGATGTTTGGTTTTCATCAGAATCAGCCCCACATCAGGTGCTAGTTACCAACACAACTTTGGCTGTTGATCCATAGTCAACAGGGCAATATTGACATGACAGAAAGGTTATGTTTGACTCCAGAATATTCAAGACTCTCAGCCTCATTCCTACCACCTGCACCATGCTCTAACTGCCTACATATTTGCTTTTTTTTGACTTCACCCCAGCCTGAACTGGAGTATGATGTCTGTCATGCTAGCACCTGAGAAAATACAGAGGACAGCTGAACAGAATCTACAGGAGAACAGTAAAAGTGACCAGAGCCCTAAGGACGGAAACAAAAAGACTGGGTGAAATAAAATCAGAGTTGTCTGGTCTAAAGAGGAGATGCCTGGAGAGGACATGTAATAACAGCCTTCAAACACATTAATGGTTGTTGCAGAGGATGACAGAAATAATCTGTTCCTTGTGGCCATGGTGAACATGACAGGACATAACAGGCCTAAGTTGTGGCACGGAAGATTTTTGTTAAAGACCACAAAAATCCTTGTAAAAGTAAAAACAAGAGTACCGTGATAGATTACCAGCAGAGATTCAGTTGCTAAGAATAAGCTAGATAAAGACCTCCTGAACATTTACAGGCTGTTCTCTTGCTTTGGGGCAGAGCAATTAAGTTCACATTTGTTAGAGACCTTACTCAGCCTCATGAGGCTGTTATTATGTTTACTGCATCAACACCTAGCTACTTATCAGGATCAGAACTCTACAGTGCTGAGACTCAGAGTAGGTAGTAAACACCACACTGTCATGGATTCAGAGAGCTTGCTGCCTGAGCAGATGAGAAAACCAGAAGGCAGAAAAAAAGAAATATACCATAAAAACTTAGCATGAAAACTGCAGCAAAAAGCACCTCAATATATCTTTTTGGAAGATAAGCCCAAGGAACAAGTGACAGTAGATAAAAGAGTGGCAGAAGAGCCACACTAAAATAAATGGGAGGCAGTTTGAGAAGCAACTAAGGCAACCATACCCCAACACAAAACAAATCCAGCTGTTAATCACCACTTATCAGGCACCATTAAGCTGCACTGGCTCTGCTATATTCATTCTCCCACATGCTCTTCCACACAGGTCCTTCTGTCCCAAAGGACACAAGACAGCACAACTGTGGAGGTTGTTAGTTTCCAACTAAGCCATGCTTCATTTCTGCTCCTGACTTAGTTCTATCTCCACTAAATTCAGCAAGAACCTACTAGAGGAAATAAGAAGCCTTATTACACTCTTGTATAGACACAAATAGTTGTTACCAGCTCGATCACAACAACAAGCACTCCCAGAGCCAGAACAACTCATCTTCACACTACTGTTGTCTGCTGACTGACCAGAGATGGACACACACATTACCGCTGTAGGAACTGCATCAGGTTTCACAGGATAGTGGTGTGTGAGAGAAAGTATTCCTGCAGCTCGAGCTCCAGCTGAGGACCCACAACGCCTAGGTTCAATCCTACACATACCTGTTGAAAAGGCACCAAGCTCTTCATCTGTACCACAAACCTGGCACTCTGAGGCATATTAAAACACATAACATGCTCCCAAAAAGACAAAGTAAGAAGCACAAAAGCATTTCAAAAGCCGCATTCGGGAGTGCATTTCCCAGCACAGAGACTACGCCAAACAAAGAACAGCACTTCAGTGCAGCTGGACACCACAGCCCCCAGGGCTCAGTGCCGGGCAGGACTCAGTCACGCAACGATGCACTTGAAGAGGAGCAAGCCTGATTATAGTTGTCAAGACAGTAACTACACAGCTGGTACCAAAAGTCTCATAGCAAAACAGTTTGCAGGCACATTATCCCTGCACCTCACCAGGCCACAGCTCCCCCAAGGCCCTCCTAGGAACCCGGTTTTCGGCCCCACATCGGGGCAGGCCAGTAAACAGACTAGAACCGCTCCAGCCGTGGGCCCACCAAGACCGACCACCGCCTGGGGACAGCCCCATAGGCGGCTGCGCCCAAGCTGCCCCCCCCCAGCCACCGGAGAACAGCCACCAGCCCACCGCAGGCCCCGACACCAGCCCTCACCTGCACACCCGGTGAGTTCCGCTACCGGAAGTCGTCTGACCCGCGCAAGGAATGCTGGGAACGACCCGCCCGAGCCTCCAGACTACAAAGCCCCAAAGCCTCCACGGCTCAAAAAGAGGCACCGCCCCCTGCAGGGTCGAGCCAATAGAAGATGTCTCTCT
>NW_009637268.1:30240-37856 GCF_000690535.1 Cariama cristata | reverse complement strand
AGGGGTTAGCTCATCCCCAGGTCTGCGGCGGGCTGCGTGCCCGGGAATACCGCCCCGAAGCGAAGGTTTGTTTTCCGCCGTTACCTGCATCTTCTCGTCCTCCCCCTCGTTGCCGCCGTACCCGGACAGCGGGGCTCCCGACATGGACGTGACAGGAAATGTCAGTTCTAGTCACATGGAGAGGGGTTAGCTCATCCCCAGGTCTGCGGCGGGCTGCGTGCCCGGGAATACCGCCCCGAAGCGAAGGTTTGTTTTCCGCCGTTACCTGCATCTTCTCGTCCTCCCCCTCGTTGCCGCCGTACCCGGACAGCGGGGCTCCCGACATGGACGTGACAGGAAATGTCAGTTCTAGTCACATGGAGAAGCTCGGGATTTCATGTCTAAATTGGCCCAAGCTGTCCAGAAAATGCCTGTGGTGTTACAGCTCTGTAACAAGTCTGCACTTTGTTTTAAACATAGGAGTACTGCATGCTTCCAGAGAAGATGCTGGATTAGATGACTGATAAATCAGATGCAGTCTAACATCCTTAACCTTGGCAGACTGACCTTCTCTCAAGTTGGCAGAGGGAGCCACAGTAGGCAGTTTGGTTTTGTCCCCATGGGAATTGTCTTGCCCTTAGCAACCTCCGGTTACTGTCAGAACCTAGTACTTGGGGATTTCCCTCCACTTTACCTAAATCAGATTCAGGGGTTGTCTCACATGAGCAAAGCTGCCGCTGTATGGATATGGCAGATGAAGTGTTTACAAAGGTGCTTTGCAAGTGGCAAACTTCCCAGGGCATGAGATGAGTTTCACTTTATGTTTAGAGGAGTGTTAGTAGCCCATGCTAACGTAAAGAACAGTGACAGTGTAATCATATGAACAGTTATTTCAGTACTGGACAACAGACAGTCACAAACCTCTCAAGCTTTCTTGCCAGACAGAAATTAATTATTCTTACGTTTCATTCCCCAGGAAACCATGCAATTGTAGCATTAAAATTTAAAAAGCAAAGGTTTTCTGTGGGGATTAATTATCTAACTTCTTAGTACAACTATAGTTTCTACTGTATTGTCTCAACTCCTCATGTACATCAGGGAGGAAAAAGTCTGCTTTATAAACACTTTGAGAGGTCAAAATCCAAGAGTGTTCCTACTTAACTATTTTTACACAAATCCAGTGGAAAAAAGCAAACATAAATAATTTTATCTATGATTTGAGCAGGGAGGAGGGGAACGTGAGAGAAACGGGGAAGAATAACAAAGACGAGCTGAAAGCAGAGGTGTCAGGCTCGCCTTCGCTGCGTTTCTTCCCTCTCTGTGAAGGCAGTGTGAACACACTTTTCTGAGAACACAGTTACAAGTCTGGCTAAGAATCCCAAAAAATGCTTTATAAATGAGGGGCTAAACTGCCCCTTGCGTGGCCCCAATTATGGGTGTATGTGGTGAGCAGGGCAGAAAGCTCTCAGCCCTCTGAACTCAGGTAGGAAGGAATGACTCCAAAAATGCAAATTTTATCATTCACTGCTGACAGTGAGAATCCTGGGAGTGCTGAGAATTGTGCTGACCCCAAATGCACATACTTTGTTCTTGCTTTGTACTGATGTTATCCCTTGTGTTCTTTCATGAGGTGTACTTAAGCTCATCTTTCATTTGATTGAAGGGAAGCCGTTCAAATGGCCTCAGAAGGGCAAAGTGAGGATACAGAGCATCCATCTGAGCCTCCTGCAGCTCCTGTTCAGAGTAACAGAACATTTCAATGGGGAGCCATACTTGATGCAGTGAAAGATCAGCTCCCCTCTCTGGACTCTGACACCTCCACAGTAAGCACTGGAATCTGCCTTTCTTTCTCACTGTCTTTTAGAAAAATCTCTCAAAAGCAAGAGAAGGTCACCTTAGCCAGGAATTTCTGAGTAGCTAGTATGGTGTCCTTGATGGGCTACCTGTTCTGACTATTGTAACACTGTGCGCTAATCCACAGCCTTCTGGATTATCTCTAATTGTCAAAGTGTAATTGCTATCTCCTCTTGCTGTATTCTTTGGAACTTGAAAATAGGTCTGATTTCTCCAGACAATAAGTATTTCTAGGTTGGGAAGAGGAGGGTAGTGAGCATCTTGCAGAATGAGGCCTCATTTCTTCTGAGTTTGTTTAGTCAAAAATACAGTATGGAAGACACATACTGCTCATTTAAAATGAAATTATAAGGTTTTATGCTTGAGAGTATTATGCTATTCATTCCAATAATGTGCTTGCCAGACAGTAGGCCTGTTAGTACGTTTTTCTGTGTATGAGGATCACAGGAAAGTGATGTTCCTGAAGACTCTGTAGTCCACTGGAGAAAGCATTTGACAGATATTTCAGTCCTGGAGTCTGCTTTTTTTCCATGCCTGTAATTGTCCACAAGCCATGTTGCCTTTTTGTGCTTCAATTCTACCTGCAAAGAAGCATAATGCTACTAACCTTTTAATAGAAAGTGTAAGATTGATAGATCTTGTGCAGTATTCTTCACCGTTACAGGATTTTTACTTGTGGGGTCTTAGTGTTTGGGACAGGCTGCCTCTTGGCTGCTGAAGATCTCTGTTCACAGGACAGCACCAATCTGGTGGAAATAATAAAAGTGCCTGCCTCTCTAGTCTGAGATGCTAGCTCTGGCTTTGACTTCTCCAAGGTGATGTGTCTCAAGACTCAATTATTAGTGGCCTTTTGTCCAAATCAGATTATTTTGTTAATTTTCAAACATGTATAAACTTGAAAAAATATTTTTGAACAGTTAAGGGATATATTTTATTCTAACTGACTGTGGTCCTTAATGATACAAAGGGAGTCTCGTGAGCAGTGAAGGAGCCAGAAATGCCTCCATGGGGAATTTGTTACTTATTATTAATCAATCATCAGAAGCAGTGATCCAGTGGATAAAGTGTTGATACAGATTCCATGACTTGTTTTCTGCACCTGGCTCTGCCACTAACATGATGGACAACTTATATTGCCTCACTGTTTCTCAGTTCCCCTCTACCTACACTCTGTTTTAGTTATTTAAAACAACTATTGCATTTTAATGTGTGTCGATGTAGTATAGATTAAGACCCAACACTCAGAAGTTATTTTTAGGCATTCTAGTTCTATAAGTGTACAATAAGGTTAAGACAGAGAGATAGCTTTGTACTTTGGTGCCAAACACCATTCTGTAATTCTAAATCGTGTTGAACATTATTTTTCCTTGTAAACAATCTCCAAATTCTCTGTTTCTATTACATGTGGTTTTTTGCTGAAGGAACTGAGGCAATCTATTTGGCACTTTACATGCTACCCTTAATTTGCATTCCAAAGATCTGGTTTTATAATCTCTCTCCTGCTTAATGTGAAACAGTAGCCTGCTGAGCCTGCAGTTTCAGTGCTGCACCTTTGTCCAAGCGGTTTCCACTTGTGTGAAGATACATTTATGCATCTGAGATCTGTAACCTCAATGTACTGCGCTCCTGCATTTGAAAATGGCACTGACAAATGTGGTTTATGCCCTGAAGTACTTTCATTACCCTGATATGCAATTTATTAAGGGGAAAGAAGTTCTATTGCAGTTTGCTTCGTGTTAAGAAAAATTAATTACACCAGACAGAGAGAATTCTCTGCAGCGTGAGTTACTGAAAATGTACGCTTGCAAAACAAAGGGATGAGCAGGAACTCTGTGTTCTGACTGCCAAGGAGGTACTTAATCTCACTGTGGTGTCCATGCATAAGGATTAATCTCAAAAGCATGTCTTTTGTTCAGAAAAGAGATTTTCAAAGCTATTTAAACTCTGTCCAACCAAATATAGATACTGCTTTGCATTCTGAATAGTGACTTTCAGCGTCCTGATTGCAATAATAAGCCTCCATGGCCCTGCCCACCCACAGCTGGGGCTCCCACCCACCTGCCCAGCAGCTCTATTTAAGCTCAGCTCTGGGCCTTTGCTCTTTGTCTAAGCTACGTTGGAGGAGTACTAGTTTCTTGCTATAGTCCTGCTTGATCCAGACTTTCACCTGTGAATTAATTTTCAGGCTTGATCTCTGGCCTGTCTCATCACCACGATGTTGCCTTATGATCTGGATTCTTGACTCATCCTGGTTACTATCTCTGGTCTGTCCTGTTTGCTCCTCCTCGGTACCATGGGACTGGGCTTTGCTTGGTGAGGCCCTTCCCTTTCCAGTTACGTGTTTCCCCCCCAGCTCCCCTTCTCTTAGGGAGTAGCCCTGCTCTTGCTCCTCTGTGATGGTGAATGAGGTAGTGCAAAGAATCACTTGGGAGTTAGAGAACTTGCCCTCTCTTGCCATCGCTTTGCTCAGAGGAATGTTAGTCATCGACCTCCATGGTAGTTCAGTGTTTTACATAGTTTTTACAATTGTAGCTTGCTCAAATGTTAGGCCGCTGTAAGGCAGGCTAGGTTGCTGAGTGTTGGGCTATCAGACTGTCTAGTGAAGGTGCGACTGCAGAGAAAATTCTTGTCTCTGAACTTCAGTGAAGTGGTGACAATGTAGGATTTGTCACTGCAAAACCAATATTTAGGTGAGTATTACAGTCTCTCTTTTAATTTCTCTTATTTTCATTTGCAGTCTGATAGCGAGAGCAACGGGGAGCTTTTCATCTTCCAGCGGGAACAGCCAAACTTAATTCCTGACCTGTCAGAAGAACTGATGGAGTTTTCCCTGGATGACTCCAACATGCAGGTTGTTGACTTGTGTGCAGGCCGCACTACTGTAACCTCGCTCTTCTGGTTGTCCCCAGTGTGGGCAGCTGCTGTTATTGGACCTGTTTGACTGAATTGTGTGATAGAAGAGCATAGTCTCTAGTCCTTTCTCCCACTAGAGACTACATCTTTCTTTCTCTTTATACAGTGACCCTTTAAAGTTTTCTCTGTTCTTGAGATTTTTAGACTTTCCTTGTCCCATCTCCTTGCAGTTTTTATTATTGTCCTTTTACTGTTTGTTTTTTTTTTCCTGTCCACTAACAGTAACACTGTGCAATGATTCCTACATCTTTCAGGGTTTGAAATAATTTCAGCTGCCATTTTATGTCTCTAGAAAATGTAGAATTAGTGAGGACAGTGTAGGAAGGAGGACAAGTATGCAGTTTATCCCTTGAAGAGCTTTTCTGAGATAAAATTATTACATTGCTTCTGCAGTGATGAAAATTAACCATCATAGGAAGCTGGAAGAGGAGCCAGCTGACCCTACTGTTCCATCATGGGAAGACTAACATTGTGCTGCTTTCTCCCAGTTGTTTATCTTGGTGTAAGAAATATCATATGATGAGCACATGTAAGGAAAACCTAATTTCAAGGATGTTTAGTACTTTCTGGAGTTAAAGTCTCTGGAAAATAAACGGTCTTACTGTTTTCCATGGTGGCTATGGTGTGTGCTGTTTCCAGATGATGACTGAGTTGGAGTCTTGGTTTATTGTCAGCTTCTAAAGCTTAGGGAGATACAACTTTCTGCATGTGTGTATTTTCTCTATCTGTAGCAAACCCAAGAAACAGAAGGACACCCATGGGAGATCTGGAAAGGAGATCTGGAAAGTTTTGGCTTTCAGAAAAAAACAGACAGTGCCCAAGTCATTGCAAAAGAAGATGTACAAATGATTAAAGATGAGACTTCCAATCTTGCCAGCCATACTGAAGAAATTCCAAGCCAAAAGGGAGCTGTTCTTGAAGAGTCTCTTGCATATTCCACAGATCACCTTGAAGAGAAAGAACTGGGCAGGAAATTTTTTGAGGGAACTCTGGGCTTAATACAGCACACTCTGTGGAAGAGCTGGGCAGTCAAAAAGAGAGAAGAAAGCCGGTAGAGACAAAGATACTCTCCAAAGTAATTCTGAAGCCCTCACCAAGCCACCCAGAGCTAGATGTCGAGCCTCCCTCATGTGGCATTAGCAACAGTCTAGAAAGAACTGCTAGGGAAGAAACCTCCTCAGAGGATCATCTTCAAGAACTGACCCATTTATCATTGCAGGTAAGTGGCTCAAACATAAAGTTTTGGGGAGTAGAGGGGGCAGTAGATGGGGTAGAGGACACAGTGCATTGCTTGCAGAATCCTACTAAAATAAAGAACTGAAAAGCCAAATTCTGCACACACCACAGTGTTCTTTGTTGCTTTCATTGTTGTCCTGAATTTGACTTTTGTTGGGTCACGTGCTGTAGAAGCTACCAAAAGCTCTCCTAGAGCTGTGATTAAAAGCCCATAATGGTAGCAGAAGCCATGGGTGAGCAGCGTGGTTCGTGGAAAGCCAACCACCACACCTGTCCTTGGGAAGGCAGGGAACTCTCCTGGTCCCAGGCAGACTGTGCATTAAAACAGTGAGCTTTCCGGCCTTCCGGCATCTTGTCTTTTCTGTAGTGCTGTGGTAATGCTCGAGGTGAGAAGAGAAGCTGCTTAGGGTTCTTCCTGAGGTCTTAAATATCTTCTACCCAGAGCAGGTGCTTCGGTCTGTGGGATAACCAGCTCGTGTGCTTAACTGGTATGTGGCCCCAGCATGGAGAGGTTGTTCTCTTTGCTACTATAGCTCTAGATCTCCACTTCCTGTATTGATTTTGAAGGTCATTAGGACTTAATCAGAACAGAACATGAACCTGGTATTTCTGTTCAAAGCCTTCTATAGAATCAGAGTACAGATGTTTCCTTTTGCCTTTCATCTACACTCACAAAAATAAACTTTTTGGTGTTAGAGCTGTTCCAGTATAGGCAAAGAATGCAGCTGCTTGCCTGTGTTTTTTAAATTGTGCTGTATCATTTAACTATGCCATTATTGGAGGGGAACTTTTTCGGATGGTTCTAGGTTTAATTCCCATCTCACCTTGTGTAAGTCAGTTGCTCTGTTAATTCAGGAGGCATGATTTTCCTTTCAGAACCTGTTGATATCACTGATTTCAGTGAACTGAAGTCTGGTGCTTTTGGGTGAGTACTGAGATGAGGCTCAGTGTATTCTCACTTTATGAAAGTGAGGGCAAAGCTGTATCCTTTCTGTGCGTAGTGTATGTGTTTAGATTTGGAAGGTGGTTGTTGCTTCCCAGCTCAACAAGGTACCTCAGTTTGTCAGGTAAAGTTGTTAAAACTAATACACAGTTTCTTCTTGATTCTAATCATATCAGTTCATTTGAAAATGATTATTTTTCTTAAATCTCTTTCTGTATTGGAAATGGAATTGTTCAATCAAATCTTCTTTTCTTTTTCTTCTGGACTCTGTGTAGTACCTTATAATAGTGCCATTCCTGTTAAGAGTTAGGAGAGTAAAGCCTTAATACAGCAAGTTAGATGGTAGTTTGATCGTTTTACAATAACGATTTGTATTTAAGTGCTATGATTGGAAAAGAAGCTTAGTACTAACTGCATCATAATTAATGCAAATGCATATGTTGTCTTTCCCTTCAGGTTGTTTGATAAAACAGCACCTGTGACATGGTTCTTGTTGTAGTAAGCTCAGTTATCAGTCATTCTTCACTCTTCCAGACCAATACATCTCAATGACATTGTTGAACCAGTATTAGCTTTGTATTGGTGTGAGAAACTTCAGCTTATGACTCTCATCAGGCTTTTACCTTTCATCAGCTGTAGCATGTAATATTAGAATAGATCTAATCATGGTTCAGGTATGTGTGAAGGTTTA